>NW_023663136.1:0-15286 GCF_015228065.2 Penaeus monodon
TTTATATCCTTATCTAATTAGTATCGTATTACGTAATTATTACTGTTATAATAATTTTTGCAATTATACTACAGTACTTAATAATAATATTATAATAATATATAATATAATAACATATTTCAAATACTACCATTAATTAATAATACTATATAATATAATAATTATACTAATAACAATATAATAAGATTTTTGGCAATTGTTACTTTTAATTAAATAAATTATTAATATTAATAATTATAATATAATATAATAAGAATAATTTTATAATCAATTTAAAAATAATATAATAATATAAAATAATAATAATAATATTATAATAATTTAAATTTATCAAAAATTTTCTATTCTCACTTTATAATCATTAATGTTATAATAATAATTTTCGTAATTTTATCATTATTACCCTTATATTGACAAATCACCAATAGATTAAAAACTCATTCTGGAGTATACTCTCAAAGCTATATTTCGCTAAAATTTGCCGCTTTTTCGAATTAGGAATGTTTTTGTATACCCAATTATATTATAATTTGGCCACAATTTTTGATTTAGGAATTTTTCTGATTATCATCATTATTTTCGTTATCATCATCACATATCATCTTATTATCATATTCATCATCATTATCATCATTATTGCATTATACCATCATCATTATTACATTATTATCATATTATCATTGCAATTATTGCAATTTAGTATATATTTTGCAATAATCTATTAACCAAAATATAATTATATAAAATATTAAAATATACGATTTTTAATAATTATTATACCAAATCTAATATATAGTAATAACGAATATTACTGTTATAATAATTAGATTTTGACAATTATCTACCAGTCATATAATAATTAATGATAATAATTTCAATAATAATACTTTATAACAATATTATTTACCAATTATGCACATTACTATTATACTTTTACTTATTATTATAATGATAATAATTTCTAATATAATAGTTTTTTGCATATTATTATATTAACTTATACTAATTATTAATAATTATATAATAATAAAATAATAATAATAATTTTATAATACATAATAATAATAATAATAATAAGATAATAATAATAATAATAATAATAATAATTTAATAATATTCAAATTTATAAAATACTCATAATTCTAATATTATCATAATATTGTTATAAATTTAAAACAATTCTGGTAATTATTATCATTTTACCTATTATTCAATACAAAGAAATGAATAAAAAACGTTCATTTTGGAGTATACTCTAAAATTGCCGATATTTCCAAAGAATTCGCCAAAATTTCGACTTTTGGGAGTATTCTAAACCTTTTATATTTGTAGATTTTGCCCTTTTCCTTTTTGGATCATTTTCTATACTGATTTATCATATTATATATGAAAATTCTATTATCATCATTATCATCATTATCATCATTCATTATCATCATTATTCAATCATTATCATCATTATATCAATTGTTATCCATTATTATTGCAATTTATTGAGTTATAGATATATTTTTGCAATATTATAACCAACATTATAGTATACAATTAATAATAATAATAATAACGATTTAAACATATTATTTAATCATTATCATTAATAATAATCGTAAATTACTTTAATATTTACTTATAATAATTATTTTTGAATTTATACGTAAATAATTATAATGATAATTTAACAATAATTTAAAACTAGTAACAAATATAAACACTGCATTTTTATTATTATACTTAACTATTTAATTATTGTTGATATTATTACAGATATAATAGATTTTTTGGCAGATACTAATAATTAAGATAATAGTAATTATGATAATAATAATAATAATAATAATAATAATAATAATAATAATAATAATAATAATAATAATAATAATAATAATAATAATAATAATATAAATAATATTCACATGTTTATCAAAATTCTCCTTTATTTCTCACTTTTTCATCATTATTGTTATGATTAATACAATTCTGGTAATTATTATCATTATTACCTAATATGCCTAAATCACCAAGAAATCGACAAAAAAACGTCATTTGGAGTATACTCTCAAAGCATTTTCGCTAGATTTGCCGCTTGTTCGACTTTTGGGAACGTTTTTCTTATACTTTTTATATTATATATGACACAATTCCTGTTATTATCTCATCATTATCATGAGATCATCATTATTACATTATCATCATCATCATCACATTATGCATCATGGGTGGGATCATCTCATTATCATCATTATTGCAATTATTATCATCTGATTGCAATTGTTATCTTATTTTGCAATTATTAGTTAAGTATATTATTTTGCATATATACTAATAACCAAAACAATATTAATAGAATTCACAATAATAATAACAATAATAACGATTTATAATAATTATTATTATCATTATCTTAAGTAGTATCGTTTATTACTGTAATTATTACTGTTTAATAATTATTTTTGCAATTTTACTACCGTACAAAGAATCATCATGATAATAGTACATAATAATACTTAATAACATGTTATAACCACTAGCAGTATTATTATTACTATACTTATTTATTATTATTGTATTATTATCAGATATAATAGATTTTTTGGCAATGATACTAATAATTAAGATAATGTAAAAAATATATAATAATAATATAATAATAATAATAATAATAATATAATCAATATAATAATAATACTAATATAATAATAATAATTTAATAATAGTCAAATGTTATCAACTTCTCTTTATTCTGAAAAACTTTTATCATCATTATTGTTTATGATTAATACAATTCCTGGTAATTATTATCATTATTAACCCTTATAAGTGCCCGAATCCCAAAGAATCGAAAAACGTCATTTGGAGTATACTCTCAAAGCTATATTTCCGCTAGATTTTGCCGCTTTTTTCGACTTTTGGGAATGTTTTTTCTTATACCTTTTTGATAGTATATTGTACACAATTCCTCTTATTATCCTCATCCTTATCATGAATTATCATCATTATTATCGTTCTCATCATCATTATCATCATTACTCGATCATATCATATCATATCATCATTATTGCAATCATTATCATCATTATTGCAATTGTTATCATTATTCTTGCATTATTGGAGTTATGTATATGTTTTTTGCAATAATCCTAATAACCACACACAATAATACTAGTAATAACAATAATAATAACAATATAACGATTTTAATAATATTTATATCCTTATCTTAATTAGTATCGTTTATTACGTAGTTATTGCTGTTATAATAATTATTTTTTGCAATTAATACTACCCATACAAATAAAATAATGAATAATAATAACAATAATAATACTAATAACAATATTATAACCACAGCAATTATTATTATTATACTTTATACTTATTATATTAATTGTTATTATTACAATATAATAGTGTTTTTGGCATATACTAAGAATTTAAGATATAGTAATAATAATATAATAATATAATAATAATAATAATAATAATAATATAATAATAATAATAATAATAATAATATAATATAATACTAATTTCATAATATTCCACATGTTATCAAATCTCTTCATTCTCACTTTTATTCATCATTATTGTTATAATTCATACAATTCTGGTAAGTATTATCATTATTACCTAATACTTGCGAAATCATCCAAAGAAATCTAAAAAACGTCATTTTGGATATACTCTCAAAAGGCTATATGTCGCTAGATTTTGCCCTTTTTGACTTTAGGAATTTTTTCTTATACCTTTTTATATTATATATGGACAACAAGTCCTGTTATTATCATCATCATTATCATGATTATCATCATTATTATCGTTATCACTCATCATTATCAGAATTATCATCATTATCATCATCATTTATCATCATATTGCCATTATTATCATCATTATTCCAATTGTTATCATTATTATTGCAATTATTTGGAGTTATAGTATATATTTTTTGCAATATACTAATAACCACAACAATATAATAGTAAAATAACAATATAATACAAGTACGATTTTTATAATATTATTTATATCATTATCTTAATGAGTATCGTTATTACTGTAATTATTTACTGTTTAATAAGAAGTATTTTTGCAATTCTACTACCAGTACAATAATAATAATGATAGAATAACAATAAATAATCCTAATAACACTCTATATAACCCTAGCATTCTTATTATTATACTTATCTTATATTATATTGATATTATTACAGATATTAGATTTTTTGCAGATACTAATAATTAAGATATAGTATTTATGCTAATAATGAGAATAATAATAATATAATAATATATAATAATAATAATAATACTAAATAATAATAATAATAATATATAATAATAATAATAATACTAATTTTAATAATATTCAAATGTTACAAAATTCTCTTATATTCTCCTTTATATCATCTTCTTGTTATGATTCAAGACAATTCTGGTAATTAATTATCATTATTAACACTAATATGCCGAATCACCACAGAAAATCGAAAAAAAAAAACGTCTTTTTGGAGTATAACTCTCAAAAGGCTATATTTCGCTAAGATTTTGCCGCTTTTCGACGTTTGGGAACGTTTTTCTTATACTTTTTATATTATATTATGAGACACAATTCCTGTATTATCATCATCATTATTATCATTTATCATCATCATTATTATCATTTATCATCATCATCATTAATCATCATTATTGCAATTATTATCATCATTATGGCAATTGTTTATCATTATTATTGAAATTATTTGGAGTTACTAGTATATATTTTTGGCAATAATACTAATAACCAAAACAATATTTAATGTAATAACAATAATATAACAATAATAACATTTTATCAAATATTATATCATTATCTTATTCGTATCGTTATTACTGTCATTATTACTGGTATAATATTATTTTTGCAATTATACTACCTTACACATAATATAATGATACATTACTAACAATAATAATACTAATAACCATATTATCACCGACTAGCATTCTTATTATTATACTTGATACTTATTATTATTATTGTTTATTATTACAGATATATAGATTTTTTGGCAATGATACTATAAATTAAGATAATAGTAATAATAATAATAAAATATAATAATAATAATAATAATAATAATTAATAATAATATAATAATAATATTAATAATAATTAATCATATAATTTTAAAATATCAAATGTTATCAAAATTCTCTTTATTCTTCAGCGTTTTATCATCATTATGTGTTCTGTGATTAAACAATTCTGGTATTATTCTCATTATTACCCTAATAATTGCGAATCACCAAGAATCGAAAAAAAAAACGTCTTTTGATATAATTCAAAAGGCTATATTGCGCAGATTTTTGCCGCTAATTTCGACTTTTGGAATGTGTTTGCATATACCTGTTTTATATTATATAGTGTACACAATTCCTTTATTATCATCATCTTAATCAGGATTATCATCATTAGTATCGTTATCATCAATCATATCATCATTTCATCATTATCTCATCCATTATCATCATTATTGTGAATTATTATCATCATTATTGCATTGTTATCATTATTATTGCAATTACATTGGAGTTATAGTATATATTTTTGCAATAATACTAATACCCCCACAATATAATAGTAAGAACATAATAATAACAATAATAACGATTTTAAAATAATAATTATTTTATATCATTATCTTTAATTAGTATCGGTATTACTGTAATTACTACTGTTTATAATTATTTTTGCAATTATACTACCAGTAAGAAAATATAATAATTATAATATAACAATACTAATACTAATCCATATTATAACCACTACATTATATTATTATACCTTATACTTATTATTATTATTGTTATTATTACAGATATAATAGATTTTGTTTGCATGATGCTGATAATTAAATAATAGTAGTAATATAAATATATACATAAGAATAATAATAATAATAATAATAATAATAATAATAATAATAATAATATAATAAGAATATAATAATACTTTTAATATATTTCAAATGTTATGAAAATTCTCTTTATTCTAACTTTTATCATCATTATTGTTTATGATTGAATACAGTTTCTGGTAATTATTATCATTATTACCCTAATATTGCCGAAGCACCAAGAACTCGAAAAAAAAACGTCATTTTGGAATATACTCTGAAAAGACAATATTTCGCTAGATTTTGCCGCTTTTTCGACTTTGGGAATTTTTTCTTTACTTTTTTATATATATATGGACACAATTCCTGTTATTATCATCATCATTATCATGATTTAATCCATCATTATTATTCGTTATCATCATCCGTTATCATCATTATAGCATTATCATCATCATTTCATCTTATTGCAATTATTATCATCATTATTGCATTGTTATCATATGATTGCATATTGGATTATATATATCTTTTTGGCAATAGACTAATAACCACAACAAAATAATAGTAATACCAATATATAACAATAATAACGATTTTATAATAGTTATTTTTATCATTATCTTAATTCGTATCGTTATTACTGTAATTATTACTGTTATACGATTAATAATTATTTTTGAAATTATACTCCCCGTACACATAATAGTAATGATATATAACATAATAATACTAATACCATATTATAACCACTAGCTATTATTATTATTATACTAATACTTATATTATTATTGTTATTAGTACGATAATAGATTTTTTGGCTAATGATATTGAATAAAAATAATTAAGATATAGTATATAATAATAATAATACTAATAATAATAATAATAATATAATATATAATAATAATAATAATAATAATAATAATAATAAGTTTTATAATATTCACATGTTATCAAAATTCTCCTTATTCTCACTTTTATCATCATTATTGTTATGATTAATACATTACTGGTAAATTATTATCATCATTACCCTAATACTTACCGAAATCAACAAAGAAATCGAAAAAACGTCATTTTGGAGTATACTTCAAAAGGCATATTTCGCTAATTTGGCCGCTTTTTCGACTTTTGGGAAGGTTTTTCTTATACCTTTTTTATATTATAATATGGACCAATTCCTGTTCTTAAGTCATCATCATTTATCATGATTATGATCATTATTATCGTTATCTATATCATTATCATCATTATCATCATTATTGCAATTATTATCATCATTATTGCAATTGTTATCATTATTATTGTCAATTATGGGGTTATAGTATATATTTTGCAAGAAATCCTATAACCACAACAATAATATAGTAATAACAATAATAATAACAATAATAACGATTTTATAATAATTTTTATATCATTATCTTATTAGTATCGTTATTACTGTAATTATTACTGTTATAATAATTAGTTTTGCATTTATACTACCAATAGAATAATATCATGATAATAATAACAATAAGAATACTAATAACCATATTATAACCACTAGCATATTATTTTATACTACATACTTATTATCAATTATGTTTATTATGGCATATATATAATTTTTTTGGCAATGGATACTAAGGATTAAGATAATAGTAATAATATAATAATAATAATATTAATAATAATAATAATATAATATAATAATAATAATCCTAATAATAAGCATAAGAATAATTTTAAATAAATATTCAATGTTATCGAAATTCTCTTTATTCTCACTTTTTATCTCATTATTGTTCTGAATTAATACAATTCTGGTAGTATTATCATTATTACCCTATAATTGCCGAAATCACAAAGAAAATCGAAAAAACGTCTTTGGAGTATACTCTCAAAAGGCTTATATTCGCTTAGATTTTGGCACTTTTTCGAGTATTTGGAATATTTTTCTTATACCCTTTTTATATATATATGGACACACAATTCCTGTTATTATCATCATCATTAACAAGATTATCATCATTATTATCGTTTCATCATCATTATCATCATTATCCTCATTATTCATCATCAATTACATCAATATTGCAATTATTTATCATCATTTTGCAATTGTTATCATTATTATTGGCATTCTTGAGTTATAGTAATAGATTTTTGCATAATACTAATAACCACAACAATAATAATGTTGGGTAAGAACAATAATAATACAAAAATAACGATTTAATAATAATTATTTATGTCCTTATCGTAATTAGTATCGTTCTTACTGTAATTATTACTGTTATAATAATTATTTTTCGCAATTATACTACAGTTTACAAATACTAATAACTGATAATAATAACAATAATAATACTTAATACGAATGGTTGATAACCACTAGCATTATTATTATTAAACTTATACTTATTATTATTAGTGTTTATTATTACAGATATAATAGATTTTTGCAAGGATACTAATGAATTAAGATAATAGTAATAATAATAATCAATCAATAATAATCATAATACATACACTATAATAAGAATATAAATCCTAATAATAATAATAATAATAATAATAATATTTTAATAATATTGAACATGTTTCAAAATTCTCTTTATTCTCACTTTTATCACTCATTTTGTTATGATAAGAATTCTGGTAATTATGTATCATTATTACCCAAATAATTGCCGAATTCGCCAAAGTAATCGAAAAACGGTCATTTGAGAATTCGCCTCAAAATGCTATATTTCGCTAGATTTTTGCCGCTTTTTGACTTTTGGGAATGTGTTTTCTATAACCTTTTTTTATATTATATATGGACACAATTCCTGTTATTATCATCATCATATCATGATTATCATCATTATTTATCGTTCGGCATCATCAGTCTCATCATTATCATCATTATCATCATCATTTATACATCATTATTGCAATTATTATCATCATTAATTGCAAATTGTTTATCATTATTATGCAATTATGGAGTTTAGTATATATTTTTGCAATAATCCTAATACCACAACATAATAATAGTAATAACAATAATAATAACATAATAACCGTTTTGTAATCATTATTGTATATCCATTCTCTTAATTAGTTTCGTTATACTTTAATTATTACTGTTCTACTAATTATTTGCAATATACTACCAGTACAAATATAATCGATATAATAAATAATAAACTACTAATAACAAGATTATACCACTAGCATTATTATTATTATACTAATACTTATTATTATTATGGTGATTATTAACTGAGATAATAGATTGGTTGCACATGATACTATAATTAGATAATAGTATAATAATAATAATAATAAATTATAATGATGATGATAATAAGTAATCAATAATAATAATAATAATATAATAATCATAATAATAATTTTAATAATATTCGAATGTTATCAAAATTCTCTTTATTCTCACTTTTATCATCATTATTGTTATGATTATTACAATTCTGGTAATTATTTCATTATTACCCTAATAATTGCCGAAATCACCAATAAATCGAAAAACGTAATTTTGGAGTATACTCTCAATAAGGCTATATTTTTGCTAGATTTTGCCGCTTTTTCGACTTTTGGGAATGTTTTTCTATACCTTTTTTATATTATATATGGACAAAACAATTCCTGTTATTATCATCCTCATTATCATGATTCTCCTCATTATATCGTTTCATCATCATCTATCATCATTATCTCATTATCATCATCATTATCATCATTATTGCAATTAATTATCATCATTATTGCAATTGTTTATCATTATTATGAATTATGGAGTATAGTATATATTTTTGCAATAATACCTAATAACCCACAACATAATAATGTAATACAATAATAATAACAATAATAACGATTTTATAATAATTATTTAACATTATCTTAATTATATCGTTTTATGTACTTCTTACTGTTCTCATAACTATTTATTTTGCATTATCTATACTACTCAGTCCAAATAATATAATTATACGAACTAACAATAAGATACTAATAACAATATTATACCCGAGCATTATTATTATTATACTTATACTTATTTTATTTTTTTTTTATTACAGATATAATAGATTTTTTGGCAATAATCCTATAAGTAAGATAATTAGTCATATTATCATATAATAATATAATAATGAATAATAGTACTACTCATATAATAATATAATAATAATAATAATAATATCATAATATATTTTAATAAATTCAAATTTTTATCAAAATTCTCTTATTCTCAATTTTCTCATCATTATTGTTATGATTAATACAATTTGGTAATTATTTTCTTTTTACCCTAATAATTGCCCAAATTTACAAAGAAATCGAAAAAACTCATTTTGGATATCTCTCAAAGGCTATATTTCGCTAGATTTTGCCCCTTTTTCGACTTTTGGGAAAAGTTTTCTATACCTTTTTTATACTATATATGGACACAATTCCTGTTATTATCTCATCTTTCATTTGGGTTATCATCATTTTTATCGTTTTCATCAAACATATCATCATTATCTCAATATCATCATCATTATCATCATTATTTCAATTATTATCAAACATTATTGCAATTGTTATCATTATTATTGCAATTATTGGAGTTATTTGTATATATTTTTGCAATATACTAAAAACACAACAATAATATATAAAAACAAAAATATCATAATAACGATTTATAATAATTATTTAATCATTACTTAATTAGTATCGTTATTACTGTAATTATACTGTTATAATAATTATTTTTTAATTATACTTAAACCCGTACAAATATAATAATGATAATATAACAATAATAATACTAATAACAAATTATAACCACTACAAATTAAATTTTTATTATCTTATACTTATTATTATTATGTTATTATTACAGATATAATAGATTTTTTGGCAATGATACTAATAATTAAGATAATAGTAATAATACTAATAATAATAAATAATAATAATCATAATATAATAATATCATAAATACTACATAATAATAATAGTAAGATAAGTAATAAATTAATTTTAATAATATTCAATATGTTATCAAAATGCTCTTAATCGCACTTTTATCATCATTAGTGGTTATGATTAATACAATTCTTGGTAATTATTATCATCTATTACCCTAATAATTGTCGAAATCACCAAAGAATCGAAAAAACGTCATTTTGGAGTATACTCCTCAAAGACCTATATTTCGCTAAGATTTTGCCGCTTTTTCGACTTTTGGGAATGTTTTTTTCTTATACCTTTTTATATTTATATAATGCACAATTCCTGTTATATCCTCATCATTATCATGATATAATCCATTATTATCGTTACATCATCATTATCATCATTATCATCATCATTTCATCTTATTGGCATTATTATCATCATTATTCAATTGTTATCAGTATTATTGCAATTTTGGGTTATATAGTATATATTTTTTTTGCAATAATCTAATAACCACATACTAATAATAGTAATAACCAATAATAATAACAATAAGTTACGATTTTAACTTAATTATTTTATATCATTATCTTAATTAGTATCGTTATTATGTAATTTTGATGTTTTAAGATAATATTTTTGCAATTATACTACAGTAGCAAATAATAATATGATAATAATAACAATATAATACTAATAACAATATTATACCCACTAGCATTATTATTATTATACTTATATCTTTATTATTATTATTTGTTATTAATAAAGAAATAATAGATTTTTTGCAATGATACTAATAATTAGATAATAGTAGTAATAATACTAATATCACTAATAATAATCATATAATAATAATAATAATAATAATAATAATGAATCATATAATAGAATAATATTAATCATTTTTAATATATTCAAGATTTTATCAAAATTCTCTTTATTCTCACTTTATCATCATTATTGGTATGATTAATACAATGCGTAATTATTATCATTATTTACCCTAATAATTGCCGAAATCACAAGAAATCGAAAAAACGTCATTTGGAGTTCCTCTCAAAGGCTATATTTCACTACATTTGCCGCTTTTTCACTTTTGGGAATGTTTTTCTTATTACCTTTTTATATTATAAGTATGGGCACAATTCCTGTTATTATCGATCATCATTACATGATTATTCATTATTATCGTTACACATAATTATATCATTATCATCATTATCCATCCTTATCATCATTATTGCAATTATTATCATCCATTATTGCAATTGTTATCATTATTATTGCAATTATTGGAGTTATAGTATATTTTTTTGCAATAATACTAATAACCACACTAATAATTAGTACATAACATACTACATAACAATAATAACAGATTTTATAATTTATTTATATCATTAGCTTAATTAGTATCGTTATTACTGTATTAGTACTGTCTAATATTATTTTTGGCAATTATACTACCAGTACCAAGATAATAATGATAATAATAACAATAACAATACTATCACATATTATGCCACTAGCATTCTTATTATTTACTATTACTTATTATATTATTGTTATTATTACAGATATAATAGATTTTTTGGCAAATGATACTACTAATTAAGATAATAGTAGTTTTAATAATAATATTAAATAAATAATAATAATAATAATACTAATAATAATAATAATAATATATAATAATAATACTAATAATAATAATAAATAATAATAATAATAATAATGATAATAATAATTTCTATATTCATGTTATCAAATTCTCTTTATTCTCACTTTTATCATCATTATTTGTTATGATTAATACAATTCTTGTTAATTATTATCATTATTACCCTAATATTGCCGAAATCCACCAAAGATCGAAAAAAGTCATTTTGGAGTTTACTCTCAAAGGCTATATTTCGCTAGCATTTTGCCGCTTTTTTCGACTTTTTGAATGTTTTTTCTTATACTTTTTTATATTTATATATGGACATACAATTCTTGTTATAACTATCATCATCTTATAATGGGATTATCATCATTATTATCGTTATCATCATCATTACATCATATCATCATTATCATCATCATTATCATCATTATTTCATTATTATCATCATTATTCAATTGTATCCTTATTTATGCAATTATTGGGTTATAGGATATATGTTTGGGCATAAATACTAATAACCACCAACAATAATAATATTATACAAATAGTAATAAGCATAATAAACGATTTTTAAATAATTTTTTATATCATTATCTTAATTATACGTTATTACGGTAATTATTACTGTTATAAATATTATTGTTTGCAATTATACTACCAGTACAACTAATATAATGATAATAATAACAATGAATAATACTAATAACAATAGTATAACCACTAGCATTATTGTTATTATACGCATACTTATTATTCTTATTGTTATTAATTACAGATATAATAGATTTTATTTTGGCAATGATACTAATAATTAGATAATGTATAATAATAATATAATTACTAAAATACTAATCATCTCTAATTGCTTATAAATAATAAATAATAATAATAATAATACAATAAATCCGATTAATAATACTAATTTTGAATAAGTTCAATGTTATCAAATTCTCTTTATTTCTCACTTTTATCATCATTATTGTTATGATTAATACAATTCTGGTAATTATTATCTTATTCCCTAATACTTGCCGAATCACCAAAGAAATCGAAAAACGTCATTTTGGAGTATACTCTCAAAAGGTATACTTTCGCTAATTTTGCCGCATTTTCGATTTTGGGAAGTTTTTTCTTATACCTTTTTTATATATATATGACACAATTCTGTTATTATCATTCATTATAGATTTCATCATTATTTCTTTATATCATCATTATTCATATTATCTTTATTCAATTTTCATATTATCATATTCAATTGTTATATTATTGCAATTATATTGAGTTATGTATATTTTGCAATATACTAATAACCACAACAATATAATTTAGTAATCAATAATAATAACATAATAACGATTTTATAATAATATATATATACATTAATTAGTATGTAATTAAATAATATTATTAATGTTATAATAATTATTTTTGCAATTATACTACTTAATAAATAATAATATTAATAATAAAATAATATATAATACAATATTATAACACTACATTTTATTATTAACTTAATACTTATATTATTATTGTTATTATTACAGATTAAATAGATTTTGATGATTATATTATATATATAATAATAATTATAATATAAATAATAATAATAATAAATAAATAATATATAATATGATGATTTTAATAATATTCAATATGTTATCAAAATTCTTTATCTCACTTTTATCATCATTATTGTTATATTAATACAATTGGTTATTATTTTCATTATTACCCAATAATTGCCAAATCACCAAATATCGAAAAAACGTCATTTTGAGTATACTCTCAAAAGGTTATATTTCCTAGATTTTCCGCTTTTTCGACTTTTGGGAATGTTTTTTTTACCTTTTATTATATATGAACCAATTCCTGTATTATCATCATCATTATCATGATTATCTCATTATTATCGTTATCATCATCATTATCATATTATCATCATCATTTATCATCATTATTCATTATATATTCATTATTGAATGTTATCATTATTATTGCAATTATTGGAGTTATATATATTTTTGCAATAATACTATAACCCAACAATATAATAGTAATAATAATAATAACGATTTTATAATATTATTTATACATTATCTTAATAGTATCTTATTATGTAATTATTTTATAATAATTATTTTTAATTATACATATTACCATACAATATTATAATATTATAATAAATAATAATATAAAAATTATTTACCCTAGCATTATTATTATTATACTTATAATTATTTAATATTTTATTTAAGATTAATAGATTTTTTATGATCTAATAATATATATATATAATATAATATTAATAATAATAATAATGATAATTAATAATATAATAATATAATAAATAATATAATATAAAATAAATAATAATAGTAATGATTTTAATAATATTCAATTTATAAATTCTCTTTATTCTCATATTTAATCATCATTAGTGTTATGATTAATACAATTCTAATTATTATCATTATTCCTAATAATTGCGAAATCACCAAAGAAATCGAAAAAACGTCATTTTGGATATACTCCTCAAAAGGCTTAAATTCGCTAGATTTTGCCGCTTTTTCGACTTTTGGGTGTTTTTCTATACCTTTTTTTATTATATATGCTGGACACAATTCCTGTTATTATCATCATCATTATCATGATTATCATCTTATTATGTATCATCATCATTATCATCATTATCATCATTATCTCATCATTATCATCATTTCAATTATATCATTTTCATTATTCATTATTGCATTTGATATTTTGCAAAATCATAAAACATACA
>NW_023663137.1:0-15284 GCF_015228065.2 Penaeus monodon
ACCCTTTTATACTTGTAGAGATTTAATAAGGTACGATCATAACGCAAACCATAAACATAGACCAATTACAATTCATTTAACAGCAATAATTAGTAAAATGAAATATAGTATAACAAATCATTATAGAACAAGTATCGAACAGGAAACCCACAAATTAAAATACCTTTATTGCACAATTCAAAATACTTAAAGAGGGGCACCTCACACACACCACAATTCCTTTGTCCTTGAGTGCTCACCTGGCGTTGCCTTAAATAGGCTGAACGACTGCCAAGGGCTGCAACTACAAAGAGTCATCAGCTATACAACGGCCTGCTTATACGACACGTAAATCATAAAGATGACAATATATTTGTTATTCTTTACAAGTGTATAATTATTGATTGATATAAAATTTATATGCCATGCCACATTGCACCTGTACAGGAAGGCAGGTAGGCTAACAAGCATTCCTCTGTAATTGGCACCTGTAAACCACTTTGGGTAAGGATTACTAGAGCAATATTCTATGACATTCCTACGCAACACGCTGTGCGAGCATGCAGTGCATTACACATAACACACGCACACACACACACACACACACACACACACACACACACACCACAACACACACACACACACACACACACACACACACACACACACACGCATATATATATACATATTTTATATATATCTATATATATATATATAAAATATATATATATCTTTGTCTGAAAGATATATACTTATATATATATGTGTGGTGTGTGTGCATTATGCACACACACACAGAAACAAACAAACACCCCACACCACACACACACACACACACACACACACCACACACACACACACACACACACACACACACACACACACACACACACACATACACACACCCACACACACACACACACACACACATATATATATATACACACCCTATATATATGCATGATAGCTAACTAGATAGAAAAACTATTAAATGCATAGTATAAAGGTATAAGACAATGCTTTATGGAGATGTCCAGACAAAGAGATGAACAGGCAAAGAAAAATATATTGGCAATGTATGTACACAAACAATTACAAACAAATGGATACAGAGGCATAGAAAGGGCAGTGCATGATATAGATACAGTCTGATAAAAAGATAGAAAAAAAACCAAAATATGAATATATTTCTTGATATATTCATATATGGGAAGATGGCGACAGATATATATTTTTAAAAATCATTAATAAATTGACAGACAAACGCAAAAAAAGATAAATAGATAAGTAGACACAGAATAAGTTAAAAAGCGTAAAGAAGGATGAGGAACATGGGGAAGGGGGAAGAGGGGGAGGGATTACAATCAAAGACTCATTCCATTGGTTAATCTAGAGTATCGGACAAAGCTGAGGTTATTGAACTCATTAGTTTTCCCAATTGCATCATATGGTTCTGAGTGTTGGGTGCTGAAGAAGATAGACAAGAAAAAGGTCAATAGTTTTGAAATGTGGTGTTGCAGACGAGTACTACATATTAACTGGACAGAAAAGAAAACAAATGATGAAGTGCTGAGAAAAATAAATTGTAAAGACCGGCTGTTGGACATCTTGAGCAAAAGAAAACAAAAGTTTATTGGTCATGTGATGAAAAGTAAAAGTATTGAGAAATCTTGCTGACAGGGATGGTGATAGGAAACAGAGGAGAGGCAACCGAAGACAAGATTGAGCGACAACATCAAAGATATTTGCGGGCTGTCGATGGGACAAGTGGAAAGAAAAGCGCAAGATCGAGTTGAGTGGCGAAGGATGGTGGAGAGGTCCACGGCGGCTCAAACATGAGCATACCGTTATGATGATCTGTGTGGGTGTTCAAAGGAGAGGGAGAGGGAGGAAGGGAGAAGAGAGAGAATGCAAAAGAGACATAGTGAGAGAGAGAAAGAGAGAGAGAGAGAGAGAGAAAGAGAGAGAGAGAGAGAGAGAGAGAGAGAGAGAGAGAGAGAGAGAGAGAGAACAGACAGATCTTTACATTGATCGAGAGAGAGAGGGAGAGGGGTTTGAGAGAGGCGAAAGAAAATTGAAACAGAGTGAGAGATAGGCAGAGAGATAAAAGAGAGAGAGAGAGAAAAAAAAGAAGAAAACTAACAAAAGAAAGAAACAAAGAAACAAACGGCCAAATAGAGGGCATACGGAGGCGTACCCCATGCCCTCCCCCTCCCCCTCCCCCCTTCCCTGAGAATCTACTTGTCTAAGTTAACACTCGGATGAGACATCAAGACCAGACCTCGATACATTTAGAAGAGCAATGAAGGGGAAGAAGGGGGAAGGAAGAAGGAAGGAAGAAGGGGAAGAGGAAGAGGCGGAGGGAGGAGAAAGGAGGAAGTAAAATGGGAGGAAAAAGAGAATAAGAAGGAAAAGAGGTAGAGAGAAGGGAGAAACTAGAGAAGGAGGAAGATGGGAAGGAGGGATATAAATGGGAGGAATAAGGGAGGAAGAAAAGGAGGAGGGAGAACGAAGAGGAGAAAGAGGAATAACGGGTAGCGAAGGAAGAGAGGCAAACGAAGAAGAGGAAGGAAAGGAGAAAATTGGACGAAGAAAAGGGAAAAAGGAGAGAAAACGAAGGAAGAAAGAAGAGAAAAAAAGGGGAGCAAGAGGGGAGAAAAGAAGAGGAAAGAGGATAAAGGAGAAAGGCGGAGGAAGATAAAAAGGGAGTAAATGAGAAGAAGAGGAGACGAAAGAGGAAGAAAGGGAGGAGGAAAGGGAGGAAAGAAAATGAAGACGAAGGAGAAAGGAGAAATTTGGGAGATAATAGGAAGGGGACTGAGCAAATTGAACGGCGGGGGGGGGGAGAAACTAGAGAAAGAGTGAAAAAATAGAAATAGGAGTAAAGACGAGATGAAGGAGAAAGGGAGGAAGAAGAGAGGAATGACCCGAGGACGAGTCAATCACCTGGAGGAAAGAGAGGGAGAGAGATTCATCCTCGCGGACTCTCTCTTCTCCCTCTCTTCTCACTCTCTTCCTCCTCGAGGACTCTCTCTTCTCCCTCTCTTCCTCCTCGCGGACTCTCTCTTCTCTCTCTCTTCCTCCTCGAGGACTCTCTCTTCTCCCTCTCTTCCTCCTCGAGGACTCTCTCTTCTCCCTCTCTTCCTCCTCGAGGACTCTCTCTCTCCCCTCTCTTCCTCCTCGCGGACTCTCTCTTCTCTCTCTCTTCCTCCTCGAGGACTCTCTCTTCTCCCTCTCTTCCTCCTCGAGGACTCTCTCTTCTCTCTCTCTTCCTCCTCGCGGACTCTCTCTTCTCCCTCTTCCTCCTCGAGGACTCTCTCTTCTCCCTCTCTTCCTCCTCGAGGACTCTCTCTTCTCCCTCTCTTACTCCTCGTGGACTCTCTCTTCCCTCTCTTCCTCCTCGAGGACTCTCTCTTCCCCTCTCTTCTCCCTCTCTTGCTCCTCTTCTCCCTCTCTTCTCCCTCTCTTCTCCCTCTCTTCCTCCTCGTGGACTCTCCCTTCTCCCTCACTTCCTCCTCTCTCCTTCTCCCTCCTTCTCCCTCCCTTCTCCCTCTCTTCCTCCTCGTGGACTCTCTCTTCTCCCTCTCTTCTCCCTCTCTTCCTCTCGTGACTCTCTCTCCTCCCTCTCTTCTCCCTCTTCCTCCTCGTGGACTCTCTCTTCTCCCTCTTCTCCCTCTCTTCCTCCTCGCGGACTCTACTCTTCTCCCTCTCTTCCTCTCGTGGACTCTCTCTTCTCCCTCCTTCCTCCTCGTGGACTCTCTCTTCTCCCTCTCTTCTCCCTCTCTTCCTCCTCGCGGACTCTCTCTTCTCCCTCTCTTCCTCCTCGTGGACTCTCTCTTCTCCCTCTCTCTCCCTCTCTTCCTCCTCGTGGACTCTCTCTTCTCCCTCTCTTCCTCCTCGTGGACTTCTCTCTTCTCCCTCTCTTCTCCCTCTCTTCCTCCTCGTGGACTCTCTCTCCTCCCTCTCTTCCTCCTCGCGGACTCTCTCTTCTCTCTCTCTTCCTCCTCGTGGACTCTCTCTTCTCCCTCTCTTCCTCTCGTGGACTCTCTCTTCTCTCTCTCTTCCTCCAGTGGACTCTCTCTCCTCCCTCTCTTTCCTCCTCGCGGACTCTCTCTTCTCCTCTCTTCTCCCTCTCTTCCTCCTCGAGGACTCTCTCTTCTCCCTCTCTTCTCCCTCTCTTCCTCTCGTGGACTCTCTCTCCTCCCTCTCTTCCTCTCGTGGACTCTCTCTTCTCCCTCTCTTCTCCCTCTCTTCCTCTCGTGGACTCTCTCTTCTCCCTCTCTTCTCCCTCTCTCCCTCTCGTGGACTCTCTCTTCTCCCTCTCTTCCTCCTCGCGGACTCTCTCTTCTCCCTCTCTCCCTCCTCGTGGACTCTCTCTTCTCCCTCTCTTCCTCCTCGTGGACTCTCTCTTCTCCCTCTCTTCCTCCTCGTGGACTCTCTCTTCTCCCTCTCTTCCTCCTCATGGACTCTCTCTTCCTCCTCGTGGACTCTCTCTCCTCCCTCTTCCTCCTCGTGGACTCTCTCTCCTCCCTCTCTTCCTCCTCGTGGACTCTCTCTTCTCCCTCTCTTACTCCTCGTGACTCTCTCTTCTCCCTCTCTTCCTCCTCGTGGACTCTCTCTTCTCCCTCTCTTCCTCCTCGAGGACTCTCTCTTCTCCCTCTCTTCCTCCTCGTGGACTCTCTCTTCTCCCTCTCTTCCTCCTCGAGGACTCTCTCTTCTCCTCTCTTCTTCCTCGTGGACTCTCTCCTCTCCTCTCTTCCTTCTCGCGCACTCTCCTTCCTCCCTCTCTTCTCCTCGCGGACTCTCTCTTCTCCCCTCTTTCCTCCTCGTGGACTCTCTCCTCTCCCTCTCTTCCTCCTCGTGGACTCTCTCCTCTCCTCTCTTCCTCCTCGCGCACTTCTCTCTCCTCCCTCTCTTCTTCCTCGTGGACTCTCTCTTCTCCCTCTCTTCCTCCTCGCGGACTCTCTCCTCTCCCTCTCTTCCTCCTCGCGCACTCTCTCTCCTCCCTCTCTTCCTCCTCGTGGACTCTCTCTTCTCCCTCTCTTCCTCCTCGCGGACTCTCTCTCCTCGTCTCTCCTCTTCCGGCCGATTGTGCTTCACTTCCCGAGCAAATCCCTTCCCTCGGCCCGCAGCCTCCGAGGCTCCCCGGACCAGGGCGGGGCTTCTGGCAGGGACTCTTCTCTCCCTTTTCTTTTTCCCTTCCTCCTCCATCTCTTGTTCTTATCAGTACATCTATTATCATCATCATTATCTTTTTCCTTTTTTCTTCTTCCCCCGCTTCCCCTTTACTCCTTCTTCTTTTCTTTGCTTTTCTATATATTTTTTTTTTTTTACTTCTTCTGTTCTTCTTCCTTTCTTCTTCTTCCATTCTTTACTCTTTTTATCTTTTGTCCATTCTTCCGATAATAATAATGGTAATATTAAGGATGATAGTAATGATAATTTGACGATGATGATGATGATGATAATCATAATGATAATAATAATAGCAATAACAGCAACTATAATAATAATAAGTAACAACAACAACAACAAAAACAGTAACAATAACAACAACAATAACACAACAACAACAACAACAATAACAATAATAACAATAACAATATAATATTAACAAGATAATAATGATAACAATAGCATAACAAACAACAATAATAACAGCAATAATGATAATAATAATGATAGTAATAATGATGATAATGATAATAATAATAATAATAACAATAATAATATGATAATCATGATAATATAATATAATAATAATAATAATAATAATGAAATGATAATGAAAAAATGATGATGAGTAATAATAATAAAAATAATAATAATAAAAATAATAAAAATAATAATAATAATAATAATAAATAATAAGATAAAAAAATAATGTAATGATGGAATAATAATTTGTAAAAATAAAAATAATAATAATAAAATAAGATAAATGTAATAAAAATAATAATAATAACAAAAAATAATAATAAATTAATAATAAAAAAAATAATATAATATAATAATTATAATAAAAATAATAAAATGATAATAATTTAAAATTATTTTTTAAATTTTTATTACATCTTATTATTATTATTTTTCATTATTTTATTATATTTTTATTATTATTTTATTTTTATTATATTATTTTTTTATTATTTTACATTTTTTATTTTTTATACTATCTATCTTTATTTTATTTTATTATTATTTTTTTATTATTTTATTATCATTATAATTATCATCATCATTATTATAATTTTTTACTATTATTATC
Source organism: Penaeus monodon (assembly GCF_015228065.2). NCBI lineage: Eukaryota > Metazoa > Arthropoda > Malacostraca > Decapoda > Penaeidae > Penaeus > Penaeus monodon. The sequence goes on from NW_023663137.1 coordinate 6,248, forward strand.
ATTATTAAACTTTATATTATTATTATTGTTGTTATTGTTTTATTTTTTTTAAAAATTTTATTATTCCTATCATATCTTTTTATTTTTATCTTATTTTTTTTTATTATTTATTATTATTAATTATTATTATTATTATTTTTTATTTTTATTATTATTAATCATATAATTTTTTTCATTATCTTTCTTATTTTATTATTATTTTTATTATTATTATTATTTTATCAATTATTATTATTTTTTTTTATTATTATTATTATATTTCATGATTATCATTATTTTTTAATTTTTACTTTTATTATTATTTCTTATAAATCATTATTCTATCAATCTTTACTTATTGCGTTTTTTATGTTGTTGTTTTTGCATTGTTATCATTATTATCTTGAAATTTTATATTGTTATTGTTATTATTGTTATTGTTGTTTTTATGTTGTTGTTATTATTATTTGGTTTTTATTGTTACTGTTTTTTTTGTTGTTTTTTTACTTATTTTATTATGTTGCTACTTTATTGCTATTATTATTAAATTATGTTATCATCATCATCATCCGTCAAATTATCTTACATTCCTTAATATTCCCATATTATTTGGGAAAGTGGCCAAAAAAAAGAAAAAAAATGAAGGAGAAAAAGAAACAAAAAGAAGTAAAAAAAAAAATATAAAAAAGCAAGAAAAGAAAGGGTAAGGGGAACGGGGGAAGAAAAAAAGGGGGAAAAAGATAATGTAGAAAATAGATGTACTGATAAGAACAAGAAAGGGAGGAAGGGAAAAAAAAAAAGGGAGAAGAAGAGTCCTGCAGAAGCCCCGCCCTGGTCGGGGACCCTCGGAGGCTGGGGGGCCGGGGGAAAGGGGATTTGCTCGGAAGTGAAGCAAATCGGCCCGGAAGAGGAGGACGAGGAGAGAGTCCGCGAGGAGGAAAGAGGGAGAAGGAGAGTCCACGAGGAAGAAGAAGGGAGGAGGAGAGTGCGCGAGGAGGAGAGAGGGAGAGGAGAGAGTCCACGAGGGGGGAAGAGAGGGAGAGAGAAGTGCGCGAGGGGGAAGAGAGGGGAGGAGAGAGCCACGAGGAAAAAAGGGGAGGAGAAAGTGGCGAGGGGAAGAGAGGGAGAAGAAGAGCCCCAAGGAGGAAAGGGGGAGAAGAGAGAGTCCACGGGGAAGAGAGGGGGGAGAGAGTGCGCGAGGGGGAAGAGAGGAGAGGGAGATCCACGAGGGGGAAAGAGGGAGGGAGAGAGTCCACGGGGAAAAGAGAGGAAAGGAGAGAGTCCACGAGGAAAAGGGGGGAGGGAGAGAGTGCCGAGGGGGAAGGAGGGAAAGAGAATCCACGGGGAGGAAGAGAGGGAGAAGAGGGTCCGCGAGGGGAGAGAAAGGAGAAAGAGAGCCCACGGGAAAAGGGGGAGAGAGAGGCCGCGAGGGAAGAGAGGGGAAGGAGAGTCCGCGAGGGGAAAGGGGGAGAAAGGGGTGCGCGAAAAGGAAGGAGGGAGAGGAGAGAGTCCCGGGGAAAAGGAGAGGGGAGAGAGAGCCGCGGGGAGGAAGAGAGGGAGAAGAAGAGCCCACGGGGGGAAGAGAGGGAGAAGAGAGAGTCCGCGAGGGGGAAGGGGGGGAAAAGAGAGAGTCCACGGGAGGAAGAGGGGGGAAAAGAGAGAGTCCCGAGGAAAAGAGAGGGAGAAAGAGAGTCCGGAGGGGGAAGGAGGGAGAAGAGAGAGCCCCACGGGGAGGAAAGAGGGAAAAGAGAGGCCGCGAGGGGGAAAGGGGGAAGAAGAAAAATCTGCAGGGGGGAAGAGAGGGAGAAGAAAAGGTCCACGAGGAGAAGGGGGGAGAAGAGAGCCCCACGGGGGGAAAGAGGGGGAGGAGAGAGAGTCCACAGGGGGAAGAGGGGGAAAGGGGGGTCCCGAGGGGGAGGGGGAAGAGAGAGTCCACAGGAGGAAGAGAGGGGGGGAGGAGAGTCCACGAGAGGAAAGAGGGGAAAAGAGTCCACAAGGAAGAGAGGGAAAAAGGGGGAGAAGAGGGGGAAAGAGAGAGTCCACAGAGGGAAGAGGGGAAAGAGGGAGAAGAGAGGGAGAAGAGAGAGTCCACGAGAGGAGAGAGGGAAAGAGAGGGAGAAGGGGGAGAAAGAGAGCCCCACGAGGGGAAAAGGAGGGAGAAGAGGGGAAAAAGAGGGAGAAAGAGAGCCACGAGGGGGAAAGGGAGGGGGAAAAGAGGGAGAAGAGAGAGCCCCAGAGGGGGAAGAAGGGAAAGAAAGTCCAAGGGGAAGAGAGGGGAAGAGAGGGAAAAAGAGGAGTCCGCGAGGAGGAAGAGAGGAGAAGAGAGAGTCCACGAGGGGAAAGGAGGGAAAAGAAGAGTCCCGAGAGGAAGAGGGAGAAAGAGGGAGAAGAGGGGTCCTCGGGAGGAGAGAGGGAGAAGAGAGGGAAGAGAGAGTCCGCGAGGAGGAAAGAGGAGGAGAGAGAGTCCACGGGGAGGAGGAGAGAAGAGAGAGTCCACGAGGAGGAAAAAGGGAGAAGGAAGAGCCCGCGAGGAGGGAGGGGAAAAGAAGAGTCCGGGGGGAAAGAGAGGGAAAAGGGGGGAGAAGAGAGAGTCCACGAGAAAGAGGGGGAAAGAGAGGAAAAAGAGAGAGTCCACGGGGAGGAAGAGAGGGAGAAGAGAGGGGAAGAGAGAGTCCACGAGGGGAAAGAGGGGGAGGAGAAGAGTCCACGGGAGGAAGAGAGGGGGGGGGGGTCCCGGGGGGGAAAGAGGGGGGAGAAGAGAGGGAAAGAGAGAGTCCACGAGGGAAGAGGGGGAAAGAGGGGGGAAAGAGAGAGTCCACGAGGGGGAAGAGAGGGAAAAAAGGAGAGTCCACGGGGGGAAGAGAGGGGGAGGAGGTCACGAGGGGAAGAGGGGGGAAAAGAGAGGCCCCGCGAGGGGGAAGAGAGGGGAAGGGGGGAAAGAAGAGTCCACGAGGAGGAAAGAGGGAGAAGAGGGGGGAAAGAGAGAGTCCAGGGGGAAAGAGAAGAAGAGAGAGCCCAGAGGAGGAAAGGGGGAGAAAGGAGCCCCACGGGGAAAGGGGGAGAAGAGAGGTCCCGAGGAGGGAGAGGGAAAGAGAGAGCCCCACGGGGGGAAAGAGAGGGAGAAGAGGGAAAAGAGAGAGTCCAGAGGGGGAAAAAAAGGGGAGAAGAGAGGGAAAGAGAGACCCACGGGGGAGGAAGAGGGGAGGGAGAGAGCCCACAGAGAAGAGAGGGAGAAAGGGAGAAGGAGACCCCACGAGGGGGAAGAAGGGGAAGAGAGGGAGAAGAGAGAGTCCACAAAGGGGAGAGGGGGGAAAAAGAGAGAGTCCGCGAGGGGGAAGAGAGGGAGAAGAGGGGGGAAAGAGAGAGTCCGCGAGGAGAAAAAAGGGGAGGAGGAGAGTACGAGGAGGAAAGAGGGGGAAGAGATCCCGAGGGAAGAGGGGGAAAAAGAGGGAGAAGAGAGAGTCCACGAGGAGGAAAAGAGGGGAAGGGGGGGGAAAGGGGCCCCCACAAAGGGAAGAGAGGGAGAAGAAGGTCCCAAAGGGGAGAAGGGAGAAGAAGAGTCACAGGGGGAAGGGGGGGAGGAGGAGGTCCACAGGGGAAGAGAGGGGGAAGAGAGGGAAAAGAAGAGTCCCGAGGGGGAAGAGAGGGAAAAGAGGGAAAAGAGAGAGTCCGCGGGAGGAAGAGAGGGGGGGAGAGAGCCCCCACGGGAGGAAAGGGGGGGGGAGGAGCCCCGAGGAAAAGGAGGGAGAAGGGGAGGGAAAGGGGGGGAAGGGGGAAGCCCACGAGGAGGAAAGAGGGAAAGAAGGTCCACGAGGAGGAAAGAGGGAGGAGAGAGATCCACGAGGGGGAAAGAGGGAAAAAAGAGGCCCGGGAGGAAAGAGGGGAGGAGGAGAGCCCACGGGAGGAAGAGAGGGAGGAGAGAGAGTCCACGAGAGGAAGAGAGGGAAGAGAGGGAGAAGAGAGAGCCCTCGAGGAGGAAGAGAGGGAGAAGAGAGGGAGAAGAGAGGTCCACGGGGGGAAAAGAGAGGGGGGGAGTGAGAGTCCCGAGGGGGAAAAGAGGGAGGAGGAGAGTCCACGAGAGGAAGGGGGGAGAAGAGGAGCCCTCGGGGAGGGAGAGGGAGAAGGAAGTCGCGAGGAGAGAGAGAGAAAAAAGAGTCCGCGGGGGAAGAGAGGGAGAAGAGAGAGCCCACGGAGGAAGAGGGAGAGAGAGAGTCCACGGAGTAAGAGAGGGAGAAGAGAGAGCCCTCAGGGGGAAAGAGGGGGAAAAGAGAGGTCCTCGAGGGGGAAAGAGGGGAAAGGAGAGTCCTCGAGGAGGAGAAGGGAAAAGGGGAAAGCCTCGGGAGAAAGAGAGAGAAGAGAGAGCCCGCGAGGAGGAAGAGAGGGAGAAGAGAGAGCCTCGAGGGGAAGAGGGGGAAAGAGAGAGCCCACGAGGGGGAAAAAAGGGGAGAAGAGAAGTCCCGAGGGGGAAAGAAGGGAAAAAGGTCTCAGGAGGAAGAGGGGGAAAGAGGGTCCTCGAGGGGGAAGAGAAGGAAGAGAGAGTCCGCGAGGGGGAAAGGGGGGAAAAGAGAGAGCCCCTCGAGGAGGAAGAGGAGGGAAAAGAAGAGCCCCACGAGGAGGAAGAGAGGGAGAAGAGAGAGTCCTCAGGGGAAGAAGAGAGAAGGAAGTCCCGAGGAAAGAGAGGGAGAAGAAGGTCTCGGGGAGGAAAGAGTGAGAAAGAGGGAGAAGAGGAGTCCGCGGGGATGAATCTCTCTCCCTCTTTTTCCTCCAGGTTTTGCCCTCGCCCTCGGGTCATTCCTCTCTCCCCCCCTTTCTCCTTCATCTCGTTTTACTCCTATTTCTTTTTTTTTCACTCTTTCTCGTTCCCCCTTCCCCCCCCCCCCCCCGCGTTCCAAATTTTTGCTCGCCCCCCTTCCATTTCTCCCAAATTTCCCTTTCCCCCTTCTCCTTCTTTTTTCTTTCCTCCCCTTTCTCCCCTTTTTCCTTTTCTTCCTTTCTTTTCATTTTTCCCTTTTTTTTCTTCCTCCGCCTTTCTCCTTTATCCTCTTTCCTCTTTTTTTTCCCCCCCTTGCTCCCCTTTTTTTTTTTTCTTTTCTTCTTCCTTTGTTGTTTTCTTTCCCTTTTTTCCCCTTTTTTCTTTGTCCAATTTTTTTCCTTTCCTTTTCTTTTTCGTTTGCCCCCTTTCCTTCGTACCCTTATTCCCTCTTTCTCCTCTTCTTCTCCCTCCTCCTTTTCTTCCCCCCTTTTTCCTCCATTTTAATCCCTCCTTCCCATCTTCCTCCTTTTCCATTTTCTCCCTTTTCTCTACCCTTTTTCCTTTTCCCCTTTTTCTTTTTTCCCCCCATTTTCTTCCTCTTTTTTTTCTTCCGCCTCTTCTTCTTCCCTTTTTCTTCCTTCTTCCCTTCCCCCTTCTTTCCCCTTTTATTTCCTTCCTTTCGAGGTCTGGGCTTGATGTCTATCCGAGGTTAACTTGACAGTAAATTCTCAGGGGGGGGGAGGGGGAGGGGGGAGGGCTGGGGGTACGCCTCCGTATTTTTATTTGGCCGTTTTTTTCTTTGTTTCTTTCTTTTTGTTTTTTTTTTTCTTTTTTTTTTCTCCTCTCTCTCTTTTTATCTCTCTGCCTATTTCACCTGTTTTTAATTTTTTTTTCGCCTCTCTCAAAACCCCCCTCCCCCCTCTCTTCCCATCAAAGTAAAGATCTGTCTGTTCTCTCTCTCTTTTCCTTCTCTCTCTCCCCTCTTTTCGCTCTCTCTCTCTCTCTCCTCCCTCCTCTCCTCTTTTCTCTCCCCTCTCTCTCTCTTTTCTCCCCTCTCCTTTTTCTTTTTGTTCCTCTCTTTCCCCCTTCCCCCTCCCCTCTCCCTTTTAACCCCAACAGATCATCATAAAGGGGAGCTCATTTTGAGCCCCCGTGACCTCTCCACCACCTTCGCCCTCAACCGATCTTGCGCTTTTTTTTCCACTTGTACCATCGACGCCCCCAATTCTTTGATGTTGCGCTCAATCTGTCTTTGGGGTTTCCTCTTCCCCTGTTTCTACACCATCCCCGTCAGCAAGATTTTCCAATATTTACTTCTCATCCATGACAAAAACTTAGTTTTTCCTTTTTCTCAAATGTCCCAAAAGCCGGGCTTACAATTTTTTTCTCACACTTCACATTTGTTTTCTTTTCTGTCCATTAATTGTATCTCGTCCCCCAACACCATTTTAAAAATTTGACCTTTTTTTTCTTTTCTTCCACCCACACTCAGAACCATATGATAATTGGGAAAAATAAAGAGTTTAAACCTCACTTTTTCCGTACTTAGATTTAACCCAAGGAAAGGTCTTTTTTATTGTATCCCCCCCCCCTCTTCCCCCCTTTTCCCCTGTTCCTCATCCTTTTTTCCTTTTTTACTTTTCTGTGTCTACTTATCTATTTTTCTTTTTTTTTCGTTTTTCTGTCATTTTTTAATTGATTTTTAAAAATATCTGTCCCCTCTTCCATATATGAAAAATAATCAAAAAATATTCATTTTTGGTTTTTTTTCTTCTTTTACGCTGTTCTATATCATGACTGCCCTTTTTATGCTCTGTATCCATTTGTTTTTTATGTTTGGTACATACAATTTCCAATATATATTTTTCTTGCCTTCTCTCTTTTCGGACATCTCCATAAAACATTGTCTTTACCTTTTTTCTATGTTTAAAAGTTTTTTTTATCTAGTTAGACCTATATAAGGGGGGGGGTATATATATATATGTGGTGTGTGGGTGGTGTGGGTGGGTGTTGTGTGTGGGGTTTGTTTTGTGTGTGTGTGTGTGTGGTGGTGTGTGTGGTGTGTGGGGTGTGTGTGTTTGGGGTGGTGTGTTTTGTTTGTTTTGTGTGTGGGTGCTAAAGCACACACACCACATATAAATAAATATATTCCTTTCAGACAAAGATATTTATATATATATATAATATTATAATTATATAATTATATATTATGGGGTGTTTTGTTGTGTGTGTGTGGTGTGTGTGTGTGTGTGTGTGTTGTGTGTGTGGGGTGTGTGTGTGTGTGTTGGTGTGTGTGTGGTGTGCGTGTGTTAGTTTGCACGCATGCTCGACAGGGTTTCGAGGGGAAAGTCATAGAATATTTCTCTGTAATCCTTTCCCAAAGTGGTTTTCAGGGGCCAATTTCAGAGGAATCTTGTTAGCCTACCCCTTTCCCGTACAGGTGCAAAGTGGCTGGGATATAAATTTATATCAATCATTTAATTTTAAAACTTTAAAGAATAACAAATATTGTCATCTTTTGTTTACGGTCGTATAAAAGGCCGTTTTAGCTGAGACTCTTTTTAGTTTCAGCCGGAGTGTTTGCCTTTTAAGGGAAGCCAGTGAGCACTCAAGGGCAGGAATTGTGGTGGTGTGGGTGCCCCCTTTTAATATTTTGATTGTGCAATAAAAGGTATTTTAATTTTGTGGTTTCCCTGTTCGAACGTTCTATAAGATTTGTTATACTATATTTTATTTTTTCTAATTTTTTGGTTAAATAAAGTATTGCTATGAGGGGTTTTCGTAACTTCTACCCTTCCTCCTTGGGTATCAAAGTAGAAAAGATTCTCCTTTAATTAATTTTAAAGTTTTATTGAAAACGGCTCCTTTAAATTTAAAATTTAAAAATATATCAAAAAGGTAATTTTTTGCTATTGGAAGTTATATTTGTGTTTTTTTTTTTTCTGCCATGCAGTTCCCGTAATAATATAATTTTTTATTCCCCAAAATTTTAAATGGATGTGTGGGTATGTAAATACATATAATGCACATTTAAACTGTCTATCCATCTATTTATTTTTCTTTATATTACTATCTATCACATCTATAATTATATAAAATAAAATTATAATAATTATATATATATATTAAAATAATTTCACACAACATACACCACATACACAAACACAAAATAAAATAATATTAATATAATATTAATACACAACACACACACACACACACACACACACACACACACAACACACACACAAACACACCCCACCACACACACACCACACATACAAAAACCCCTTATATATAATATTAAATATAGAATTAACACACAAAAACACAACCACACAAACACACACAACCCCAACAAACACACCCCACCCCACGTGTGTGTGGGTGTGCGCGTGTGTGTATTGTGTTGTGGTTTGTGTGTGTGTGTGTGTGTTTCTTTGTGTGTGTGTGGGGTGTGGGGTTTTGGGGTGTGTGTGGTTGTGTGGGTGTGTGGTGTGGGGGGTGAGTGTGAGTGTATGTGTGTGGGTGTATGTATGTTGTGGGGTGTTAGTGTTAGTGTTTGTGTGTGTGTTGTGTTGTGTTTGGGGGGTGGGTGTGTGTGTGTGTGGTGTTGTGTGTGGGGTTGGTGTGCGTGTGTTTGTTGGTTAAAAACCCAAAATTTAAATTTTATATGTGTGTTTGTGTATGGTATGTATGCATGTGTGTGTAAATTTTTAAACCACACACACACACACACACACACCACACACACCACACACACACCACACAAAATTATTATATTAAATTAAATATATATATATATATATATATATATATATTATATAATATAATGTTGATATTATATAATATATTATAATTTTATATTTATTAACATATATATATATATACATAAATATATATATATATATTATATTTTATATATATTTATATTATATATTATTATTTAAAATAATATATTTTGGGTGTGTTTTGTGGTGTGTGTGTGTGTTTGGGGGTGTGTGGTGTGTTGTGTGTGTGTGTGGGTGTGTGTGGGGTAATGACCAGACATTTGTTTAATCGTTAAATTTTCGAAAAGCAAAACTTTAAGAGCTTGCGAAAAATTTCTTGTTTATCCCCCTTTAAATGAACATCTCATTTTAGACCCGTTTAAGGCCGGTTGGTGTTTGATTCACTAACAAAGATAAAATTTGCAATAAAAAAGTATATTCATGAAAAAAAGTTAATAAATTTTTTAATCTTTATTTTAAAGGTTTTAGGGAAAAACAAACCCCCAAACAAAACGTATTTTAAAATATTTTTACCCCC
>NW_023663138.1:10000-12500 GCF_015228065.2 Penaeus monodon
ATTTACATTTACGAAAATAAAAAGGAAACAGATATTTAGTACCTATAATGGAAATAACTATCTAAACTGATCTACGCATCCCTAACAAGTTTTTTTTCTCGACTTTTTGTTTATAATTTTCCTGTGGTCATTAATAGGTTTCAAAAATGTTTCTAATATTTGATCTGTCTGCATAAAACATGAGCTGATGTGCGTCAGCGATACTGATACGCCACAGGCTGCCGTTCCGCTACGGTTGCCTGAAAAAAAATATATATTGCATATTATGTACCATGTTTACTAAATAAATATCAGTTTAAAAAATGTCAGTTTTCAATATAATTACGGCATAGATTAATAGTTCTACTAATGTTCCATATGTATATATATTATATATATATATATATTTATTATATATATATATATATATATACATGAATATATATATATATATATATATATATATATATATATATATATAATATATAAATATATATATATAATATATATATATATATATATCGTATATATGCATATATATTGCATATATATCATAAATATATATATTATATATATGTAAGTATTTGTATATAACAATATACAAAATTATATTATTATATCTCTCTCCTCCCCCTTTCTCTCTCCCTCATACACACACGCACACAAACACACACACGCACACACACACACACACCACACACACACACACACACACACACCACACACACACACACACACACACACATACACAACATATTATATATATATATATATATACATATATATATATATATATATATATATATATATATATATATATATATATATATATATATATATACATGTATGTATGTATATACATGTACATATACATATATGTAATTGTATGTATATATTTATTTACTTACATGTAACACACACACCACAGCACACACACACACACACACACACACACACCACACACACACACACACACACACACACACACTACATATATATATATATATATATATATATATATATATATATATATATATATATATATATATATATATATATATATATATATATATAAATAGACCGATATAGATTCAGGTATTGTTATTAATAGATAGAAATCGACTTTCATTTATTAAAGTTTTTAGATTTAGTTTAGTACTTTAATCCACGTATTTACTACCAGTAGGTTTTCGGTTTGTGGAAGTGTATATTTGTCTGCGTGTTCATGCTTTTGTATACTTTCAAGCTCGTTATCAGTTAATAAACTAAATGGAACTAGCTCTTTGTTTATCTGCGGATCATCAAGTCAACATTCCGCATTCGCACCCAGCCCCGTGGGACGTGAATAAAATTTACTGTTTTCTATATTCTACCGCCAGAACTGACTCAGTCCCACGTGCAGGAAGAGAGGCGCTTGGTCGTGTCCCTCAACATGGGGTCCAGTTATGACGGAAAGATATTTCACGATTTCTTGAAAAATCTTGAAACTTTTGTCATACTTGGTCTTGACTAAACTTCTTGCTCAGATATCTTGCTTTGGTTTCGTAATCAGACCGTGTTTTTTTTAATGCCTTCAAAGGAAACATAATATATTTTTATTACGTCACAACAGTAAACAATCCGCAAAATAATGAGTTATGCAATGATAGTCTCTTGATACGTCACTTATTCCCTCGCCAATAAGCATTATATTTGTGCCGACCAGAAGTATCAGTATAGTATAATAATAGCTACATTATCCTCTGTAATATAAAAAGAGAAGCGCTTTTATTTGCCTACGTTATTTTCATTCTAATTTCGCAATTTGAGAGTTATTATTGCTAGAAATAGTAGATATTATTCTTGCTCTAAAATATGTGGACTTTTCTCTAGTTATTCATAACCTTAATATGTAAATGATTTTTCTTAAATTCTTATTTTTAAAGCGAGAAAAAAATCACTACTAACAGCGTCCATAATATTTCTTTTGTTTTTGTTTTTTTTTCTCTTTCCTTTTTTCGCGATTACTCCGTCACCCACTGTAAAGAAGAATCCCTTATTGTGGCAATTCTTTTTACACTGAAAGTAAGCTGGGTGTGGGTCTGTTTTGACGAATTCGGTAAGACGAAGCAAACGATTCAAACCACAGCTTGTTAAAAATGTACCTATGGTGTGCTTCTGATTGCTTGCTCTACTTTTTCGACCTGTCATTTATTGGCGGCCTGCAGACCTCTCAGATTAATAGTTATAGTTCAGAGGTAGAACTGCTGTGACTGTGGACGTTTGTAGTAAGTTCAGAAACCATTTTTTTCGCACACACACACACAATTAATATTAATAATAATAAAAATGCGCACTCGGCAACTGGAGTACGGAAGCATCATGCTGGGATGTTTTTGTTGTTTATTTGGCAAGATTTTATGTAGGACGAGACACTTTACACTAGTGATTATCCGCTTAACAGAATTTTACTGCATTCATCGTTTCATGTGCATTTAAGCGCCTACCACACACACTGTTACCAGCTAAAACTTTGATGGAT
>NW_023663138.1:22500-30000 GCF_015228065.2 Penaeus monodon
TGTATAAGTGTGTGTAAGTTGTGTGTGTGTGTGTGTGTGTGTGTGTGTTGTGTGTGTGCTGTGGTGTGTGTGTGTTGTGTGTGTGTGTGTGTGTGTGTGTGTGTGTGTGTGTGTGTGGTGTGTGTGTGTGTGTGTGTGTACAAGTATTTTAGTGTATGTATAAGTGTGTGTGTACGCGTGCATGTGTGTGTATCTGTATGTGTGTGTTCGTTGTATGAGTGCACACTCGTCGAGAAAGGAGACAAGGGCGATATGTAGTACCTGTAGGCCCTGTGTCCTGCTTCGTGTTTCAAGGAGTTCCACAGGTGAAGAGTGGTGCGGAGCACTGTAAATATGTACATATTTGTCTTTTTCGATGTAGTGCAGTGTTTCTGTTCTCTCTTGAAGACACACTACTGGCTTTGCACACTAAGATGGTCAAACACTCACAAAATGGAGTATATACTACAATATAAAAATAATATCCTTCAGAGAACATATCAAATGGCTGCAATAAGCCTCCAAAACATACACGGCTTATGCAGATATTCCCACGGTAGTGAGCCGGCCGCGCGCCGGACTTCGCGCCCCGGCAGGTGATCTGCGAGTTGCTTTCACTGTCCGAAGAGGAGCTGGACGCGGTATTCATAGCCGGTCAATATAGATCTATTTCCAGTTCTTAACTCATGACACGTTTTTTGTTACAATGGGATATTTAGGTGTCCGTTAATTGTACAGCACGTAATGGCGGTGTCTTTGTATGTCTGAATGTGTATGTGGTCACAGCTTTTAATAGATCTTCATAAGGATATAAACACAATGGATATTAAAAAGGTATGGAAGATTACATCTAATGTCAGCAATCTTATATAACAGCTTCTATCGGCCATTATTTCTCTTTAAATAAACTTTAAAACTTTAAACATGACGTATCGTCAATGTCGGTAAACTCATCAGTAAGGCAGACTCAGATTTAAATCAATTCACAAAAAGTATTGAACGGATCGGAAAATGCCGTTTGTAGAGGTTAAGTATCTGATAGACCAGAGACTGGCTATCTTGTCCGGTCAAATCATGCTCGTAGTAACATTAACTATCATCTTTTTTTAATGTAGTTCGATATCATATACAGTACAATTTTCCGAAACACTGTAGATGAAATAGAGTTATAACGAAAGAAGCATAAAAAAAAAGAAATTAACAAATGAAATGACAATGAAGGAATCTGTATTTACTACTTCTCGCCTATTATATCCTTATATTCCGACTTCACTTCCACCTCATGAGTTATTCAGTAAAGAAAGTCTTCTCGCTGTCTCTTAGAGTTCAGCATTCCGACACATGTAGGGCGGGATGGTCACATACCGACAGGGTAGTATGATATTAAACTTGTATGATTATTATTACTTTAGCCAAACGTACCATGCATCCTGCAGCAAAAATAAACGCATAAGAAATCTGCAGTCTACATATACCTTTATCCCTGATAAAACGGAAGATCAGGAAAGTTATAATAGACACTTTGTCTGGGAAAATAACAACTAATACACACAATGTACGTGGTTTATGTTCTTAAGTCTGTGTCCATGTGAGACAGAGTGGGGTGGAAGTAAGGGAAGAAGAGTAAAGAAGAGAGAGGGATAGAGGGAGAGGAGGGTTGGAGGAAAAGGTGGAGGGATGAGAGAGAGAGGAGAGTGAAAGATAGAGATAGAGAGAAAGAGAAAGAGAGGGAGGAAGGGAGAGAGGAGGGAGGGAGGGAGGGAAGGAGAAAGAGAGAGAGAGAGAGAGAGAGAGAGAGAGAGGAGAGAGAGAGAGACGAGAGAGAGAGAGAGAGAAGGAAGCAAACAGGTAGACGGTACAAATAAAACAAACATTGTCATACACTTATATCTCGCAGCTCCCTCGATAAGAAAATATTCCTTGCAGCTGTACTCTCCCAACTCACTTGAGAATATACAGCGATGCCGTTTTTCCTCCATTCTCTCAGCTTTGAACCCCAGCGGTGTTGGGCGTCAAGAAATTCTTCAGTTTTCGTGGTAAAATGCCGACGGGTCATGGAGGACGAGAATACATCTATATATGCACAAGGCGAAATGGAAGCACGTGTTTCCCAAAAGGATTTCTTTCTCTTCCAAGTTTCGGGAGATTTAGAAACAGATGATTACCTGCATGGACATCTTAATTTCCTTGATGCGCGCGCGCGCAAAACACACAACACACACATACATACCACACACACACACACACACACACCACACACACACACACCACACACATGTATATATGTATACATATACATATATACATATATATGCGGTGTATACAATAACCAACAAGACCTGACGTGGTACTTTACATACCTGTCTTTGGTCGCTGTCTTTCCTGTCGGAATTCCAAGAGCTGATCTTGAACCGGACGCAGGTGCCCGCACTGCTTTACTTCTGACACTCCGGCGGGCGGAAGCAAGCACCTGTCTCGATGGGAGCCGCCGCATAAAAGGCAGACGTCAGAAGAGAGAGAGAGAGAGAGGAGAGGGGAGAGAGAGAGAAGAGAGAGAGAGAGGAGAGGGGAGAGAGAGAAGAGAGAGAGAGAGAGAGAGAGAAAAGTGAGAGAGTGAGAGAGAGACGGACGGGACAGACAGACAGGAGAGAGAGAGAGAGAGAGAGAGAGAGAGAGAGAGAGGAAGAGAGAGAGAGAGGAGAGAGAGGAGAGAGAGAGAGAGGAGACGGGACAGACAGACGAAGATACACAGGGTCTAGCTCCCCACTATCTCGACACCTGGGGAGATATGGGTCTCTTGGGGGCCTCGCATCCACCTTTCGTAATAAACACAAAAGCTAAGACCCCTATCAATTCCCTACATTAAGACCAAACTCTGTCTCGCTGACATCTCTCTGATGACACACCCAACTCACACACACACACATACACTTTACACACACACACACACACACACACACACATGCACATACACACACACATACACATACACTTACACACACATACACACACACAAACACAAACAAACATACACATAAACACACACACACAGATAAACATACACATACCCATACACACACACACACCCCAAATATGCACATACACACTCATGATTGAGCAGCCGTGGGCCTCTCCACCATCCTTCGCCACTCAACTCGATCTTGCGCTTTTCTTTCCACTTGTACCATCGTCAGCCCGCAAATATCTTTGATGTTGTCGCTGAGTCTTGTCTTCGGTTTGTCTCTTCCTCTGTTTCCTATCACCATCCCTGTCAGCAAGTTTTTCTCAATACTTTTACTTCTTATCACATGACCAATAAACTTTAGTTTCCTTTTGTTCATGATGTCCAACAGCCGGTCTTTACAATTTATTTTTCTCATCACTTCATCATTCGTTTTCTTTTCTGTCCAGTTAATATGTAGTACTTGTCTGTAACACCACAGTTCAAAACTATTGACCTTTTTCTTGTCTATCTTCTTCAGCACCCAACACTCAGAACCATATGACGCAATTGGGAAAACTAATGAGTTCAATGACCTCAGCTTTGTCCGTAAGGTAATGCTTCGGTCTTTCCAGATGTTAGTGAGAGAGACTGTGGCGTTTTTGGCAATGGCAATTCTTCTTTTTATCTCCGGTGAATCATCATATGTATTAGTAAAAACAGCTCCAAGATAAGTGAACTCTCACAATTTCCACAACCAATCCTTTGATTGTAACATGTTCAGCATCAAAAGCCCTCGGGTAATCGATGAAACACAGGTATGGGTCTTTCTTGTGTTCTCTATTTTTCTCTATGATCAATTTTAGATTTAGAATCTGGTTTCTGGTACCTTTTCCAGGGCGAAAACCTACTTGTTCGTCTGCAATTTCTTCTCTTAACTTTAACTTCATTCTTTCAGCAATAATTTTCAACAAAATTTTGCTACTGTGACTTATTAATGCAATTGTCCTGCGACTTATTAATACAACTGTCCTGTGTTGCATTGGAGTGCGTCACCTTTTTAGGTATGGGAGTAAAGACTGATTTTACCCAGTCTTCTGGCCATCTTCTTTCATTCCAAATTTTCGTACAAAGTTTGTAGAAGTATTCAACACTTTCGCCATCATTCTTGATTAGTTCTACTGTTATTTCATCTATTCCTGGGCTCTTGTTATTCTTTAATTCTTTTATGGCTTGGTAGAACAGTTTTCAATTCTCTGGCAATGTTCATTTAAAATTTTTCCTTATCTCGTCGCAATAATCTTTGAATTTTTGTATTTTGTTTTTGTAAATTACTTCTTCAACTGGATTATTGATATCCTTTCATTTTAAGCATCTTCTTGTTTCAATTTCACTTAGTGTTTTTTCAGATATCCAGGGGGAATTTGTCTTTTTCTTTTTGGCGATAGTTTCTTAAGCAGCGCTCAGCAGTTCTTTCCTTCTTCCCACAACACATTTGGTGTTTTATCATCTTCACATTGATTGAGCAATTCAAATTTGTTTTACACTGTAATTCTGTAATTGCTGTCAAGAGTTTTGTAGTCGAGCTTTAGAGATGGTGTTGGACGCTCCATCTTTTTGAGTCTTATTTGAAAGTCGATAGTAGTAGTTGGTGGTCACTGTTGCAGTCGGCACCAGGTCTTGTCTTGGCATTTTTTATACAACTTTTGCATTTCTGGTTCAACACAATGTAGTCAAATTGGTTGCGTGTTCTTTTGTCTGGTGAAAACCACGTGTACAAGTGTTTTGGGTGGTGTTGGAACAACGTGTTGGCTATAACTAGATATTTTTGCTACAGAATTCAATAAAATCTCACCTTTTCATTTATATCTCAAGGCCGAATTTTCCACAGATGTCAATTTTTTAAAAATCATTTTTGCCTACTTTGGCAATGAGGTCTCCCATAATTATTTTTAGGGGTTGTGTCTATAGTTTCTTGGAAAATGTTTTAAAAAATTCAATTTCTTTATCATTTGCAATGTAGGTTGGTGTAGCATTGTATAATGCTAATGTTATGAGGTTTTGCTTGTATTCTGACTTTTATAACGCAATCATTTTTTGGGCTGTACCCAATTAGTGCATTAGCAGTTTTTTTTCGTGAGAATAATAGCAACTCCTTGAATATAATTTCCTTCTTCTTTTCCAGAAAAAAGAACTGTCTTGTTTTCTTTAGTTTTGAAACTTCATTACTTTCCAATTAGTCTCACTGATTCCTAATATTTGAGTGTTGTATCTATCCATTTCGTTACAGACAGTATGCAATTTACCCATCTCTTTCATTTTCCTTACGTTCCACGTTCCGATTTTTATGTGTTTCTTAATTGGACATGTTTTTTTTTGTCTTCTTTGTCTTCCAGATGCATGTTTAACATTGTCAGCCTGGTTGCCCACTGAACAACGCGCCTCTTGATAACCAATCGACGGGCGATGTGGTATGAATTATCATTTCTGTATTTGATCATTGGTGTAGAGTTTTGTCGGAGAAAAGAAATGTTGAGTGGAATCCCCAGGCTCCTTCTTAACTCGCAGTCTCCAACTAACTAGGAGGAACTATCTCTGCCGCTTTGTAACAGTTACACTGCAATACGCCAGACATATTGTTTGGTGAAACCAGTAATCAGCAGAACGAAGGTGTTTTCACCAGATATCCACGCCTGCTGCGACAGTTTCACGCAACCCTGGCATAGGAGCTAATAGGGTGCTATCTTGTTCAATGGAACCCTAGGGTGCAGTTTATGTCTTACCCAGGACAAAATATATATATATATATATATATATATATATATATATATATATTATATCTATATATATATATATATTATATATATATACAACACACCACACACACACACGCGCACATGTATAGTGTTTGTATACACACACACACACACACAACACACCACACACACACACACACACACACACACACACACACCAAATATATAATATATATATATCATATATATATATATATATATATACATATATACACACACACACACACACACCAAGTATAAGCATATAAATCGCAAGCAAAACACTATGTGAAAATCACAGATGCAATGTAAACGTTCTAAGTGCCCTATGCATGGCAGCTTGAACAAAGCAGATTTGCATAGATATGAAACCGTCATTAGTATAAAGGACAATTTTCTTTACTGCGAATACCGTTAATTTTAGGATAGAAAGGAAGATCAATATTCGTTACACTTTTAGTTGACGAGTCAAATAGCTAAAAAATATCTGAACAATAGCTCCATCTTGATAAAAAAATTTTTTTTCATAGATTTATAGATACAACAATAATTCACATTAACAATATGAATACCCAATTCACTATTTTCACTTATCACTACAAGAAAAGAAAAAAAAAGGGTTATATAGCATGTACCACTCCATTGTTCATTTTGCTTGAATTAACATTATTGTCATTACGTTATAAGAGCGTCGTATATTATTATATTATTTATTTATTATTATTTTTTATTGTAAGCGTCCATATTAAACTGAGTGATCTATATCTTTAAGAAATTACAGAACCTTAAAGTTATTTTGCTCTCTCTCACTCTCCTCTCTCTTCTCTCTCTCTCTCTCTCTCTCTCTCCTCTCTCTCTCTCTATCTATCTATCTATCTATTATCGTCTATCTATCTATCCAACTTTTATTCTCTTCACCAAAAGGTCTTCAAACGTATGTTCAGGCACTTCGTCTCATCAGAAATTAGTAATAATTTTTGATGTAATATGAATTGTGTTTTGCACAGGAAGTGAAATGCTTAATATGATATAGGGACAAAAATAGGATTTTACCAACATATATGGCAATGCACATGCCACAGTTAGTATTTAATGGAGATGTGTAAGCTTCTGCATGCGCGTGTGCGTGGGGAGTAGTATAAATACCTGTATACGTGCTTGACGTTCGTTATCATTCCTATAATTGCAGTTTCAGTCTCTGCCTACCGTATTACTAGAACTATATGATTCTTTTTTCTATTCAACACGAACGAATATGTTGAGTTTAATATGCACCCAAACACATATATAAACATTTATACAAGCTTTTATACAAGCTTTTTAACCCAAATATTCACATTGGTCCCGACCTTCACCTCACTTTATGGGTTATTTAATATAGAGCTTTTCTCGTTCGCTACGGCCTCTGTAGAGTTCAAAAATCCCGTCGCATGTAGGGCGATGGAAAATCACATACCGACCTTTAAGGCCGGGGCAGGGACGCAAGTATCATGTTATTATTTTAGCGAAACGTTCACGCTTCTTGCCATGTTGCAAATAAAGTGTCTCTGATCTACATCTACCCTTGGACGTATAACCAGGCGGGGACTGAAGCTGTAATAAATACTTAGGTAAAATAATATTACATACATATGAAATATTATCTTACACACACACATGTGTGCAAACAAGCAAGGAAACAAACGTGCGCGCACACACACACACACACACACACACACAAACACACACACAAACACACACACACACACACACACACACCACACACACACACACAACACACACACA
>NW_023663138.1:37500-47500 GCF_015228065.2 Penaeus monodon
TATTTTTTATTTTTTTTTTGATGAATGTTTTTCCCCTTTTTATTTTTATTTATTTTTTTTATTATTTTTATTATTTATACTATTTTCATTTTTAATTTTTATTACATTAATTATTATTTTTATTTTAATTATTATTATTATTATTATTTTACTATTATTATTATCTCATCTCAATTTTATCATTTTATTTATTATTATTTTTTTATTAATTTTTATTTTATTATTTTATTTTATTATTATCATTTATTTTATTTTTAATTATATTATTTTATTTTTATTTTTATTTTAATTCATCATTTCTTTTACAATCATTACCTTATAAAAAAAAAAAAAAAAAAAAAAAAAATGATAATAAAAATAATAAAACAATAATAATAATAATAATAATAATAATAATATTAATATAAAATAATAAAAATAAAAAATATAATAATAATAAATAATAATAATAAGATAAAAATAAAATAAAATGTAAAAATTATATAATAATAATTGATAAAATAATAAAAATTGTTATTTTATTTTTATTATTATATTATTTTTTTTTATTTTTTATATTATTTAAACCCCATTTTAAACACATATAATTACATTTTTTTATCATTATTTTTTGTTTTATTTTCACTATCATTTTATTTGTCGTTTTTGTAATTTTTTATTTTATATTTATTCCACTATTTTATCATTAGACCTTATCGGGAAAATTTTTGTTTTTTCAATCTTTCCATATTTCTGTTATTTTTCTTTCAAAATGTTTTTGTTTAATTTTCAATTACACATTTTGTCATGGTGCCTTCTGGGTTTTTGCCATTTTGTTTAAATACTTTTTCGGGAAAGGGCAAAATTTGGATGCATACGAGCCAACAGATTTTTTTATTGTTATTTCTTTTTTGACAGGTTAAAAAACAAAAAATTTCCCACTAAAATACAGCCTCAAAGGTTTCTAGAAAAGGTTGAATGAGAAAGAAAATCTTAGTTTTCTGACGAAGACGAATCGAAAAAGGTCAAAAAATATCCTTTTTATTTTGAAGAATTCCTCATTATACCTTTTTTAATTTTTAATAGAATAGGGTTCAAGTGTTTTTAGGGCATAAAAGTCAAACCGACGGGGCGGTAGATGGGAAAACGAATTGAGAAGGAAAAGAGGTTTGATTTCCATACAAATAAAACATAGAAAAACTTTCACTCTTTTCTTTCAATATTACTGCCACACCAAAGGTTTCGCCGCCCCCTCCTGCCCCAATCGGAAACTCATGAATGCTTTACCAAGCCTCCCGAAGCCCAGGGGTGCTACCGGTTCGTGGAAGCCCACCGCCTCTTTGTTAGTTTTTGGATTTCCCCCTTTTTTTAATTTGTCTTAAAAACGTCGCCTGCGAACCATTCTCCCAAAGGGAGAATTCAGTCTCACGTCTCAACAGGCAGCCTGTATACCTCCTAATAAAAAAAAATCAGATGAAGTCGTACCTGCCCCCTCATTAACTCAACACCTTCGCATACACATGGTATAGTTGAGTTGTTTTTTGTAATAAAATCCGCCGATGCAGCTTCATTATGGCTAAAATGTGTGTGGGGTGTGGTGTGTGTGGTTTTTGTGTGGTGTGGTGTGTGTGGTGTGTGTTTTGTGTGTGGTGTTTTTGGGTGTGTGTGGGTTTTTGGGGTTTTGGGTAGCGTGTTATTGTATGTGTATGTGGTGGGGTTTGTGGTGATATGTGTTTTGGTGGTGCGTGCGTTGAGCGGGCTTTAAAATACAGGGACATATAGTTTTGCTATTCTTTTCACTGCATTTAAAAATTTATTTTTCAACGAGATCATTAAATTGTATATTTAAAACCCCTTAATTGTTTTCCAATTTTTGTACCCCAAGTTTTTTTAAGGGAAAAACAAAATTTTTATATTTTTAAATTTAAAATTTTTAGAGAATTCCCAACTGACAAATTAATTTTTATTCCACATATTATGTGTTTTTTGAATTAGGTTTTATAAAAAAAGAAAAAATTTCACGAATTGCATTATAGCCAATTCTCAAAAAAATAGTTTTTTTATAAATTTGCAATCAAAGTTTGTTAAAAGCAGTATACATCTATATCAAAATAAATAATAAAAAAGTTTTTGTCATTTTCCCCTAAAAAAAAAAAAAAAATAGGAAATTGAAAAAAACGTTTGTTTTAAACGGTATATAACATAAAAACTTGCAGAGTGAAGCGCGCTTCGGGCACACAAACACACACACCCCGATAGATCATAGAAAGAGAGAGAGGAGAGATTTGTTCAAGTTCAAAAAAAAACAATACACCATACTAAAATACATACTTACACACACACGATATTATATATATATATATATAAATTATATATATAATATATATAAATATAAAATATATATATATATGTGTGTGTTTGTTTTGGTGTGTGTGTGTGTGTGTGTGTGTGTTGTGTGTGTGTGTTTGTTGTTGTATTGTATTTGTGTTGTGTGTGGTGTGTTTTGGTGTGTGTAGGGCTTTGTGGTATAATATACCTATATGTTATATATATATATATATATTAAAATATATATATATATATATATTATATATAAAATAATATACATTTAATATGTATATTATATATATATATAATTATATATATAATATATTATAAATATATATTAAAATATATTATTGTGTGTGTTTTGTGTTGTGTAAATATACATATTACTATGTGTGTGGTGTGTAAAGTCAATCAGATATGTTTTTACCAACCCCGTATGGTGAGGCAATGCCCTGGGCGAAAAAATGGAGGGGGCAAGCTGTTGTCATGCAGCAGGCTCCCTCTCGCCACGCAGCTGATGGATCCAAAGGAACGGAAAAGACCGATTCGGTTGGGCATCAGCGGTATGGCCAGAACGAAGTCGCCAAGCGACAACGATCTACTTTCGGGACTCCGGCTCTGGATTTTTCCTCAGGGTTGGCTCCCGAAACCTTTTTTTCTTACAGATGCCACTAGGCATTGGATTATTTTTATAGGCGAAGTCCCATAGCCCTTTTAAAATGCACGGACTGAACTAGAAGGCAGAGTATGGTCAAATGTTATATATATGTATATAAAAGTATTTATGTATGTATATACTATATGTATATGCGTATGTATATATGTATATATGTATACATATAATATCTATCTATCATCTATCTATCTATCTATCTATCTATCTATCTATCTATTATCTATATTTGGCAGTGGCACTCTAGCCTGATTGGATGTTTTCCTAATAAACCGCGGTCCGGCGCGCTAAACTGTGCCACGGCGGCGATTTTTCCCAAACGACACTTTCGTTGACTTCTCAAGGCGATATGTCGTTTTCTCGCCGTAAGAAAGGGTCAAGCCAGCAGTGGGAGCGCAGGCATATTTACGACCGCCACGACGGGGAATTGAACTCGGGAGCACGAAGGTTCTAACCATTGGAAGGCCCTATGTGTGTGTGTGTGTGTGTGTGTTGTGTGTGTGTGTGTGGTGTGTTTGGGGTGTGTGTGTGTGTGTGTGTGTGGTGGGCGCGTGTGCGTTATTTTATATATGAATATATAGATATATAGATATTAATTTATGTGTGTGTGTGTGTTGGTGTGTAGTGTGGTATGTGTATGTGTATGGGATGTGTATGTGCATGTGTATGTGTATGTGTATGTGTATGTGGTGCGTGTGTGTGTGTGTTTTGTATCGTGTTTTATATATATATATATTATATATATATAAAAATATATATATATATATATATATATATCTAATATATAATATATTCTACTAAATTCTGCTGTAATTTGTCAAGATCAGTCCTAATACAAAAAAAAAGGAAAATGTTACTTTGTCATGGCATCCAATATCCGGGGTTTTGGGGTTTATGGAAACGCTGAGAAGACCACGTTGACTTTTAATTTTGATATGAGTAGCATTGCCTAACGGGCTTTATGGTCGTGGGGTGGATTGAATTTATTCTTTTGCTGGATAAAAACGGTCACAAAAAGGGTTTTTTCCCCAATTTTTTTAAGTTTATAAATATAAAAAGAAAAAGCGGCATTTATAGTGTTGCAAAAATAAAAATATGAAATAAAAAAATTTAATAATTGTAAATAACAATAATAAAAAATGGATAGAAAAAAAAATAAAATGAAAATAAAAATAATAAAAAAAGACAGGAATGTTTTTTTTACTGAATCAATTCAAGTCTCGTTTTAACACCTCGGCTTTTCCTTTATTTATTTTGGGGGAAATCAAAAACCAAACCTACATTCTTTCACGTTTTTTCCTTTTTCCAAACACTTTTTTTTGTTTTTGTTCCTTTCTAAAATCTTTCCTTGAACAGTGGGAAATTGCCCCTCCCAAAGAGAGAGAGAGAGAGAAATAAAAAAAAAAAAAATAAATATAGTTTAGGCTGATGGAAACATGGAGAATTTTTTCTAACCTCTTTTTTCAGTTCAGTAGGAGGAGAGCAGAAACGTCTTAGCATCCCAATTAAATTTTAGGTTAAAAATTTTTATTATTTCCTATCAAACATTCAACCTTTAATTTTTAGGAAAAAAAAAATTTTTTAAAACCTGGCACTTTACATGCCCCCGTGTGGAGGAGAGCAAAAACTGGCTAAAAAAAAGGGTTATGAATATTTTCCTACTCCCCTCACCCCCTCAGTAAATTTGAGCCCTTCAAAGAACCAACTATTTACGAAAAAGTATAATCCTCTATTTTTTAACCTAATTTTACTATACTGATAGACTTAAAGATAAAAATGCGTAAATAAACATGAAAATTTTTGTTAAAGAAAATTTCAACACAGTTCTGTCGAACGTCTGTCTGTCGAGCAGTGAGAGAAAGCTTTCTTATAAGATTAAATTTTTTTTTAATAACTGCTATCTTAAATTGTCAAGAACATATAAAACTCTTTTACACCCTTAATTTGACTGGAATACGTATGTGGGACAGAACATGGATGGATAGAGAGGGGGCAAATATTCTTCCTCCCCTTTCCTTCTTCAACAACACACAACACACACACGCAACACCACACACACACACACACACACACACACACACACACAATACTCGGTCACTCACTCAACCTAGAAACACCATCCATTTTCCCCCCTCTTTTATTCCCTTCTCCCCCCCCCCTCTCTCTCTCTTACCAACACATCTCCTTATTATAGCGCGAGGATTGGGCCACCTCCCCCCCTTTCCCCAGAATCCTTTGATGGAAAACTAAAATGAGTCGGGAAGCAATGATGTAGAGCCCCAAACCCATTGATGGGAGCGCGAAATTTTTAACCCACACCGCTATTTCTTTTTATGAAAAGAGATTGGATCCCCCCTTTTGGGCGAAATTGAAGGTTTCACACTTCCAAAAAACCCGATTTTTTTATTTTTTTTTTCCCTCCACCGCATTTGAGTCTGGTTTATTGCCATACCCAAAAGGGGGAAAAAAACCTGCATTTGGGTTTTTATTCTGGAAATAGATTTCCCCTTCAGCGGGGAAAAAAGTATAGAAAATTTCATACCCAAATTTAATATTTTTTCTTTCTACTCGCCCTTACGTGTGTGTGTTGTGTACACACTCAAAACACACCACACACACACCACACACCCCAACACACACACACACACACACACACACCAACTACCAACCCACACACCATACACACACACACAACACACACACGCACAACGCACCACACACACACACAACACACACAAAACACACACACACAAATTTATATATATTAAATATATATTTATAAATTTTTATATATATGTGGTGTGTGTGTGTGTGTTGTGTGTGTTTTTGGGGGTGTGGGGTGTAAAATATTATATATATACCTTTTTTCAACAGCTATTTTCTCCCCCTGCGGAAAACGGCCTCTCAATTTAATTGAGAGGATTTTGGGCCGTCTCACCTTTGCCTAAATTTTTTAGCCCTTTCCCAAACAACCGCGGTTCGGCGTTAAAACTTATGCCCCGCGGCGATTTCCCCCGACACCCCGCTTTTTATTTTCCCAAGGCGATATGTCGTTTTCTCGCCGTGAGATCGGCCGGGGAGCCCGTCATTATATATGTAAAAATACTAAATATATGTAAACATATAAATGCAACATATATATAATAAATTTAATTGCAACTTTATATAATAAAGTAAAAAAATACATATATATAAATATATAAAGTTTATACATTATATTATATATAATAATATATTATTATAATTTTATTATATATTATATTTTTAATATTTTTATATGGTGTGTATATTTTAATTAATATATATTTTTATATATCTAATAAATATTATTAATATAATATTTATATACATTTTTAAATAAAGATCAATTAAAAATTTATTATAAATTGCCATTCGATGAGTATAAAAAGGGATGTAAAACGAAACAGAGAAAAGGAACGCGAGGGTGGGGGTGGGTCACGAGCGTAAAACGGCTTGGTAATTTTAAAAAAGAAAGCCAGGCTTTTAAAAACAAAAACGGTGGGCAGGGGAGCCAAAAGGGCCCCGGTTGGTGGACTACATAGGTACTCGTAGTGCACTTCCTTCCTTCCGTTAGTATGGGTGTTGGGTACCCCCCGGGGTCGCTCTCCCAACTACCCGTCCATTTGGGGCAACTGCCCGGGCAACCATTGGCTTGTCTTAAGTTTAACTCTGACAGTTCCTTTCCCTTTTTTTGTTCTTTTTTTTATTTTTTATTTCCCAGTCAGTTGTTTTTTGGGTTTTCTTTTTCTTTGCGTTTTATACCAAAAGTTTTTCCCCTTGGCGTGGTTTCCCTCATCGGGAGGTAGATTGGGGAAACGGGGTCTTTTGTTTTTCTGAAAGTTTCCATAATATTTATATGTGCATGTAAGTTACCTCTCTCTAACCCCAATTAAAGTATTTTATATATGTTTAAATATATATAAATTAATAATATATATAATATATATATATTAAAATATTTTATAAAAATATGGTTTTGTTTTGGTGTGGGGTTTTGTGTGGGTGGTTTTGTATGTGTTGTGGTTTGTGTTGTGGTTTTTGTGTGTGTGTTGTGTGTGGTGTGTGTGTGGTGTGTGTGTGAGGGGTGTGCGTGCGGCGGTGTATTAAGCAAAAGCATGTATGCGCACTTTCCCCATGAAAGAGAATCCAGTATCAGGGCTAAATTTAGAGAGCGATTGTGTTTGGTTTCCCGCAATTCGCCACTTTTTTTATGTGAACGAAAGTACATTTACGCGATGAAGTAAAATATCATTTTGAATTATTTCCCGTTACGTTTTCGCGTATTCTGGTCGGAATAAACAATTTTAGGGAAGCGAAAGAAAAAATTAACTTCAAAGTTAGTACTTTCGACATTGTAAAGCCAGAGAGACTAATAAAAAAAGTTATTAAATTTTAAAGAGGAAATGTTTTTGTGCTGTCTTTAATTTTTTGTTTTGTAAAACACAAAACCCGTTTTTCCCGCAATTTTTTTTATCCTTTAGAAAAAAAGAGTGGGGAATAAAATATATAGGGAAAAAAAAAAAGAGAAGAGAGAGAGAAGAGAGAGAGAGAGAGAGAGAGAGAGAGAGAGAGAGAGGAAGAGAGGGGGAGAGAGAGAGAGAAAAAGAAGAAAGGAGAGGAAAAAGGGAGAGAGGAAAAAGAAAAAGGAAATAAAAAAAAGACAATATGATAATAATATAAAAAAAAACAAATAAATAAAAAACGAAAAAGACACAGACCGGGGAAACAAAAGAAACGGACAGAGACGGAGAGCAATAAAACCCGACCAAAACAAAAGACGGAAAGGGGAAAGGGACAGACACCTCAATGCCGGAACAAGAAAACCCAGTATCGATGACCCTCTACCTTCACCAAGTCTATTGGCGCTCTATTCAGACTAAGCCACTCGACTGCACAAAAAGGGCTGTATACTGACAGCCCAACTTTTTTTTTGGGTCCCGCACTGATGACTGAGCGGTAATTTTTTAGACCCCTTTACCCCCAAAATAGTGAGGGGGGGCCATTTCACAAATAGGGTTTTTTCACGGTTCAAACGTTTTGGCCGTTTTTCCGTGTTACTGTTGCTAAAAAGGGGGGGAATACGAGATAGTTTATGGATAAAGGGTTGTAAGTAAAAATATTATAAAAATTTTGGTGGGGGTGTCAATGGAATAGGATTATACCGGGAAATTTTCTTTCCATGCAATATATACTGTTTTGTTTGGCCATGGTTAGTAATTTGTTTTTTGTTTGTTTTTGGGGCGCGCGCGCGTTGTGTGTTTCGCGGTTTTTTGGGGTGTACGTGCGTGCGTGTGGTGTTAATCTTTTGGGGGTTTTATGAATGTTTTCATGGTGAAGTCACAGTTGGGCGTAGACCACAAATCTGGTCTTTTTGCGACACACTGTTGATAAACTAACCCTCTGAAGCAATCTCGCCCAAATTAAGGAAAAAAACGGCCCAACCCAAATGATGATTTAAAAAGGGGGCTAAAAATGTTTCCAGCGCGGGGAAAACCGCGGGTTAAGTGTGTAGAGAGCCAAAGATATATTTTTAAGGGGGATTGATTTTTCCCGTTAACAAATACGGATTTCATTTTATCTGGAGATCCAGATAATTCCGATCAGAACTAGGTTATACACCGAGAGGCACACAACATTCAAACCACACGACACGCACACGAACACAACACACACACACACACACACACACACACACACACCACACCACCCCCAACACACACCACACACAACAAACACACACACAAAACACACCACACACACAGACACACACCAAAAATTTATTGTGGGGTTTTTGAATTAATACGTAGTATGAATGTTATCGTACTGTACATATAAGTATGTGCGTAAAAAATGTAGCATACCACACCCCCACACACCACCACACCACACACACACAACACACACCACCAGCACACCACACACAACCACAATATATATTTATATATATATATATAAATATATATATAAAAATATATTGTTTATTATATATATAAAATATATAATATATATATTATATGATATATATATATAATATATATAAAATATATATATATAATCCACACACACACACACGAATATATGCAATCTGTATGTGTATTTTTGTGCACAGAGAGATAATGAAAATTTATTTTTAGTACCTCCAAACTGTATGATTTGTTATGCTCGCCTCATACTCGAATATCCACTGCTGCGACCTTCATTGCACTTCATGGGTTATTCGCTCGGTTCTATCCGACGCTTCTCATCTTGGACTCTGACAATTTCGTCTGTTAGTGCAAAGGAGAAAGTAAGAAGAGAAAGAGAGAGAGTTAGGGGCGCCCGAGCGGGGGTTTTGGAGAGAGGAGAGTGTTGAAAGGAGAGAGAGGAAGAGGAGAGAGAGAGAGAGAGGGAGAGGTGGGAGAGAGAGAGCAGGAGAGAGCGGAGAGAGAGAGAGAGAGAGAAAAAGAGAGAAAGAGGAGAAGATGAGGAAGAGAGGAGAGAGAGAGAGAGGAGACAGAGAGAGAGAGAGAGAGAGGAAGTGAGAGAGAGAGGAGCAGAGATGAGAGAGAGAACGAGAGAGAGGGGGAGAGAGGACGAAATATTAGAAAAAGAGAAAAACAAACAAACAAACAAAAAACGAAAACAAAGCAAAGAGCAACAAGAAGACAGAAGATAAGAGAAAGACAAAACGAAAACAAACAAACAAATTCTGCGTATGGCTTGAAAGGTCTTCCCCAACCACCCCTTCGGTTCCTCGCGAGCAAGCTGTAAAAGCGATCTCTGGAAGGAGGAAAACAGCTGGAGTTTGGCTGTTAGTCCAATGGCCGGCGACGAAGATGGGAAGTTGAGCGTTGAAGAAGAGGGGGTCAAAGCGTAGTGCGAGAGAGAGAGTGGAAGTCGAAAGTTGTGCGAGAATCGTTTTTTTTTTTTTTTTTTTTTTTTGAGGGCTGGGTGGGGTAGGGGTGGGGGGGAAATCGACAAATCTGCGGAGCGGATTTGTTCTTTGTCTTGTTATTTTTG
>NW_023663139.1:0-15284 GCF_015228065.2 Penaeus monodon
TTGGGGTTCTATATTAGGGATGTTTTTCAGGGCAAAAAAGGTCACACGGGTAAAGTCAAGGTGTTAAAGATATATGGACAACAATGCTTTAAACTACCGTTTATCATTGGTATTTTTTTATCAATTCCTCATCCTTTGTTTTTTTTTATTTATTTTTATTTATTTTTACTTATTTATTTTACTTATTGTTTTAGAAACTTTGTTTGCGCAACCCCGTCTTTATTTTGGGTGATATCAATGAAAATTTTTTAACATCATTGATAAATTTAGCGAATGTGAATGACTGAAGTCGGAAGACTACCAAAATAATTTCCCTTTTGAAACTTTATGACCTCATATTAAAATACCCCTTATTCATTACTAGTCTGCATTTCCCCCGCTTGGGGGCAAAATCATGAGGTTATAGCTGCTTTACTTAATATAAGAAAAACACCCAAAGGAACCGGGGTTTTCAAACGTTTCGGTGTCTTTAAAAAACTATGGCCCAAAAAAATTACCATGAAATTTGATATTAGTTCCTACTCTAAATTTTATTCTTCAAACATGACGATTTTAACGTACAGTATTTTTTTAAAACTGATTTTTTTCCGAAATGTAGGACGGATATGCACCAATTGAAGAGGAATAAAAAAACCGGGTTTTCACCCCCCCCGGACCAACAAAAAAGTGTTTTTCCATATTGGTCAGTTATTCTCATCACAAAAGAAAAAGAAAAAAAAAGTGTTACAGCTGTCTGTAAATGGTCGGGTAGGGACCACTGAGAAGAAAAAAAAAAACCAACTGATCCCAACGGGCATTTTGAAATTTGCAGGATTTTGATATGGAAATCCCTATAAAGTCTATAATGGCTTTCCAAAGACCAATAATTGATTTTGCAAGGATTGTGACATTCGGGCATGTATCACTAATATTTGACTGATGTCTTTTACAGCCATTTTGGATAGTATTTGGAATTTAACCGGTTTTTTCGGCTTAGGCATTTGGAGTTAAAAGTTTTATAAATTTAAACCCAAATCAAATCTTTTCCCCCTCTCCCCCCTCTTTTGTAACTCTAAAAAACAAAGAAAAAAAAGGGAGGAACGCCACTCCCCAAAAAACCCTTTGCAAGGCCCAAAACCGCCTAAGGTAGTGTACTTATATATTACAAGTTGCCATCCTGACACCGCGAGGGAAATAGTGAAGACTTCCTGGAAAAAAAGTTAAACCCCATACCCCAATGTAAAAAGCTTTTTAAAACTAAATGACCCCAAAATTTTTATAAAGCTTCACATCACTAAAAAGGGGCAAATTTTTTTTAAACCAAAATTCATTTTTAGAGCCCGACGTCTTTCCATACAATGTAAAAGTGTTCCTAAATAGAAACAATAAAAAGGCGAGCAGAATGTTTTACGTTTGAAAATCCCGGGCAAACCATAAACACCATCAGAATAGAACACTCAATGCACAGCCCCCCTCTCATTTCGACAAATCAAACTGAAAATTAAGGGAGAGAAATTGATTTTTTTGGGTACTGTGAAATTTGGGCTTCACCAAAAAATATCAACATTTTTCATGAGCACCCCAAACTTTCAGTTTACGATGTGATGCAGAACGTGAGGGGGAGTCTGCATATTAAACAAATACCCTTAAATAAAATAAAAACCTCTACAACTGAAAAATCTACACGTGGGGACACTGGGTAGCCGTAAAAAAAAGCAGATGTACCCTTTCCCCCTCGTCGGACAATTACAGACACCCTTGCCACAAAAACAAATCTTTTGATTAACTTTACAGAAAATTCCTAAAGAAAAAACCTTTTTTCTCTCAGTGATTAAACACACAATAATCAATAAAAAAATGAAAAGTTACAGGGGAAAAAAATAAAAAAAACTAGAACAATTTTAAAGAAGGCTAAAAGGATTACAAAAAAAACCCTATTCATATTGATGTTATAATAATAAACAGACCCGATATCAATTTCACACAGGCTGTCCCAGCCACATTGCAGACACGAGTTTTTAAACTTTTGCCACAATGTAAAAAAACAAAGCGAAAACCATCACAAAAACCTCTGCGACTTAACACATTACAATCCCCCAATACTCTGCCAAAATTTTTATAGTCAACAAATGTCACTCTCAAAGATCTTAACAAAGTTTATTTTGGACAGACAGGTAAAATTTAAAAACAGTGAAAAAGAACGGTACGATGCCTCCCCCCTTTAAAAAAAAAAAACAGTCGACGCCCCTCCCGCCCCTTGGATAAGTGACAAATTAAGAGGGCCCAAAAACGATAGAAAAAAAAACAATCACAAAGCTCTCAAGATAAACAGAATGCCCGCCCTTAGGCTGAATACAAACATAAGAAGGGGAAATTGAAAACTCCTCCTTTGTCGAAAACAATTATTTAAAAAGTAAGTTCCTGAATGTAGAAACGTTTCCCCGAACAGGAAAAAGAAAATACATAGTGCCTAAAGAAAAAAAATCAGCTTTTCCCATAAGCAAACAGAACATTTAAAAACTCCTTTGCAGAAGTGGACGACAATGAACAAAAATGCCCCTAAAATATCAACACAACATAAATGAAACACCCTACAAAAACTTTTTCCCAGACCGCAGCCGTAGGAATAAAAAAATTATTATAAAAAAAAACACTTAAGAAAGACAAACTCCGTGGGAGCGATTGACTTTTCCAAAAGTTTCAAAAAACGATAGTTTTCCAGAATTGCATACTTTCGAGTCATTATTAATACATCCATAGTCCCCCGGGGTGTTTTTTTCCTCTGGAAATGGTATCTAACACCTTTTTAAAATCCGGGTGACAGAGCGAAATTAATAAATTATCGACCCATCATTTAAACCCCAAAATATCTAAAGTTTTCGAGAAAATGTTGAAAACCCAATTAAAATCATTTTTGGAAGCGAATAACCTTATACTACCACGCAACACGTTTTAGGAGTAACTGTCAACCGAAAAACATTATTAAAAGCACAAATAAAATTTTTAAAAAAATTAGACAACACCAGACAATTTTGCTCACTCATGTGATTTTCAAGGCCTTTGAAGTGTCCCATGAATTACTTGTAAAAAACAAAAAAAATCACAAATTTGTTTTTTTGTTCAAAAGTTCCCTGTCTGCAGAACCAATCAGTCAAAATCCATGAAAAAGTACACAAAGCAACCAATTTCTTGGGGTTTTCCCACAAGGTCCATCCAGCCCAATTTTAAAATTTATTTTCCCTTTAATGATCTTCATCTTTTTGCAAAAAATTCTTTTTCATAACAACCCAAAAGAAATGATGGGAAAAAAATAAAAAGACCCAACAAAAAAAAAAAAAAGAAATAAAGAAAAAAGAAAAAAAAAATCGCATGAATGGTCTGAAACTAAATCCAAAAAAAACACAATTTTTTTTTATAGGCAGCCGCGAACATAGCAAAAATACCCACAGACAGGGTTATAACTTCCCAAGGTTGCTACATCAACCCAAACAAAAAAAAATCTAGGGGTCACGTAGACAGTACATGACTTTTGAAACACATTGAACCTCACAGAAAAGTAAGGGGCACCCCTGATATGCTTAAATCACATCAAAAAAAAAATGCCCACAGAAAAAAGAATTGCTGTTATAAAAACTCAGCACTTATTCTTAATTACGTCTAAGCTCTGGGGCTCCAAAAAAAAAACACAAATAAAAAGGGACAAAAAACTACAGAACTTGCCAAGAATACGCTGGGAAAATTAATAAATAGACCATAAAAACCACATATCAAATAAAAGGGCAAAAGTACCCCCAAAAATACAACTATGACCATGTTTCTAATCCTAAAATCTAAAAGGAAATTCCCCCAAACGGCTATTACCTATCCAAAAACAGGTAAAAAAACGGTGTCCATACAAGGCAAAAAACCCCCAAAATTTCAGAAGATCGAACACAGAAACCGGGGTAAAAAATTTTCAATCCAAAAGACTGGAGATCTGAACCAACTACCAGAAAATTTTAGAAATATTAAAACCCAAAAAAGACATTTAAAACAAAAGTAAAAGAACATCTCTAAATATCGTGAACCCAGGCGTTCAAAAATCAACCAAAAGCAGAATTTGTCCTTTGTAAATTTTTTTCTGTCTAATTTTTTAAACAATAATCTAGTATATAACATCCTATTACATAAGTAAAACATTATTAAATAGAAACCCATTTAATTAAGGAATAAAGGTTTTAATTTGAATTGAAAAATCTTCCCTCCCTTTTTTTTCCCCCCTCCCTCTCCTCCCCCCCTCCCCCCTCTCTCTCTTTATATATATTGTCAGGGTTCGACTTATAAAAAGATAAAGAATCAGAACGGTCAAGGTCAAAGGAAAAAAACCAAAAAGGAAACATACAGAAAGGTTTACTGTTTCCGGCACTATACATACACAAAAGCAAAAAATGTACAAACGGGCGTGGGAGTGAGAAAGGGGTCCACGGAGCAGGTGAGGGGCCATGGGGGAAGGGGCACAAATCAGAAAATCACGGGACAACTTTCGAATTTTTGACTGGTGCTCCCTTTTTTTTTCCAGACTGCTACACGAAAACCTCGTCCCCCACACGGGGGGACGGCCAATCGGATGACCTGGGACCGCCCACTTTGACCGTGTATACATCGCGGGAAGGGCCAGTGTATTTTCGGGAAGGTCCCCCAGGGGTGAGGTGACCCCCGCTACTGCCGCCCCGCGACTCCATGCCCTCATGAGAAGGACGCATGCCCAAAAAACTTGACATCTCGCCCCATCTTTTTTTAAAATAAAATCCGGAGTGGATAATTTCTACAAACTCTTGGGCACCGAGGTTCTTTGGTTCCTTCTAGCCTGGGGCGCTGTCGGTTTCCTCTGGTGAATGTAGCTCCAGGCCCCTTCCCTTCCGCACCCCCCCTCCCGCGATCCCCGGTCCTGCCTTCTGTCGGGCTTGGTGCACCGTCGCTCCTCCACCAGTCCCTTCTCCCGTAGCTTCTCCGGGGGCCCTGGCAGGCAGCTCCTCCGGGGTTCCTCGGGGGGGCAGCTCCCCCGGGGGGTTTTCGGCAGGCAGCTCCTCCGGGTGTCCTCGGGGGGCGCTCCCCCGGGGTGTCCTCGGCAGCAGCTCCTCCGGGGTTCCTCGGCGGGAGCTCCTCCGCGTGTTCCGGCGGCAGTCCTCCGGCGGTTTTCGGGAGGCAGCTCCTCCGACAAGCCTCGGCAGGCACCCCCCGGCATACCCGGCAGGCGGGTCCTCCGGGCAATCCTCGGCAGGCCTCCTCCGGCTGTCCCCCGGAGCCCCGCTCCTCCGGCTTTCCTCGGCAGGCGCTCCCCCGGCATGTTCGGCAGGCAGCTCCTCCGGCATGTCCTCGGAGGCAGCTCCCCGGCTGTCCCGGCAGGCACCTCCGGCATGCCCCCGGGAGGCAGCTCCCCCCGGGATCTCC
The DNA here is from genome assembly GCF_015228065.2 of Penaeus monodon. Lineage (NCBI taxonomy): Eukaryota > Metazoa > Arthropoda > Malacostraca > Decapoda > Penaeidae > Penaeus > Penaeus monodon. The sequence continues at coordinate 5,410 of NW_023663139.1, forward strand.
CGGCAGGAGCTCCCCGGGAAATCCCCGCAGGCAGCTCCTCCGGGGGTCCTTCGGCAGGGAGCTCCTCCCGGGAAAATCCCCCGGCAGGCAGGTCCTCCGGCATGTCCTCCCCAGGCAGCTCCTCCGGCATGTCCCGGGGCACTCCCCCGGCATGTCCCCGGGAGGCAGTCCTCCCAAGTCCCCGGCGGGGCTCCTCCGGCAGGGCTTCGGCAGGCAGCTCCTCCGGGAAATCCTCGGCAGGGGCCCTCCGGCGTCCCGGGAGGCACTCCCCGGCATGTCCCCGGCAGGCACCCCCCGGCAAATCCTCGGGAGCAGCTCCCCCGGCATATCCCGGCAGGCAGCTCCTCCGGCAGTCCCCTTGCCCACCAGCCCCTTGGGCGGGCATCCCCCGCGAACCCCCGTCTTCGGGGGGTGTCTATCCCCACCAGTTTCTTCTCCTGCGCGTCCTCGGGAGGCATTTCTCCCGGCGTCCCCGGGGGCAGTTTTCCTGCGCGTCCTGGGCAGGCAGTTCCCCTGGCCCTCCTGGGCAGGCAGTTCCTCCGGGCGGCGACGGCTCATCCGGTGGGGTCCTGGGCAGGCGACGGCTCATCCGGTTGCGTCCTGGGCACGCGGTCATCCGGTTTCGTCCTGGGCAGGCGCGGCTCATCCGGGGCTCCTGGGCACGCGGCTCATCCGGGGCGTCCTGGGCAGGCGACGGCTCATCTGCTTCTTCCGACGGCCCGTTCCCCGGGGGTCTCCCACGCTTTTGTCCTTTGCCGACAGGTTCCCCCCGCGACGGGTCCTTTGGGGAGACGGGAAGCGTCCAGGTCGACTCCGGTCATCGCTCTTTGGCCAGCTTTTTACTCCCGGGCTTGAGTTTCCCGGCGACGTGCTCCCCGCGTAAGGAGGCCAACAAAGGGCCCAAAAACGAGGACCCAGTTCCCCCATAGCGCTTGCTCTGCCTTTCCCCCTGTTTCTCTTCGCGGGTTTCCCGCGACGCGCTCTTCCGCCGCTGCCTCTGTAGCTCCTTCCCGGTAGTACAGGGCCAGCTGTCGGTTGATCCTCTCCTCTCCTGATTATGATAAAAGGGCCTGCCTTCAAAGGGCCCAACAATCCCTTCCATTACGTGTCCCCTCATGGTGCCGTTTTTTTCCCGACCGTCCTGATCCTGGCAAGGGCGCAATGTCAGGTTCGACTTATAAAAAAAATAAGAATCAAACGGGCAAGGTCAAAGGAAAAACACCAGAGAAAAATACAGAAAGGTTTACTGTTCCGGGACTATACTACACATCATACAAAAATTTACAAACGAGCGTGGGGGTGAAGGACGCGGAGCAGTGAGGTACATGGGGGGAAAGGGAGCACACCCAAGTCAGAAGCCGGGACAAAAATACTGAATTTTTGACTGGTGCCCTTTTATTTGACCCCAGATCTTACGACGAAATCCTGTCCCCCCCCAGGGGGGGACGGCCAAATCACGGATGACCTGGACCGCCCCCTTTTTCCGTGTATACTCGCGGAAGTCCCGGTATGTTCGGGAAGAGATCTCCCCATGCGGTGAGGTGACCACCCCCTATGCCGCCCCGGGAGCCTCCCGTGACCCTCTGAGAAGGAAAACAGTGCCCAAAATGAAATTGACATATATATAATAATATATATTATATATATATAAAATATATTATATTATATATATAATATATTATTTAAAAAATATTTTAATCATCTATTATCTATCTATCATCTTCTATCTAATAAAATTCTCCTTTTTCCTTTTATATATAATATAATATAATATTATTTTATATATATATATATTTTAATATAAAATTTATATATATATAATTATTATAATATATATATATATAATTCTCTATCTTCTCATCAGTCGTCTTACAACACACACACTTTTTCTTCCTTTTTCCCTCTCTCCTTGTAAAATATCGCGCAAAGATTGTCGAGATTCCTCCACCTAAGTTTATGATGATTTTTGGGAAAACAGGACAGCGTTTACTGCGGGTTAAAAAAATCTTCTTTTCAATAGTTTTTTTTCAATTTTAAACCAAATTTTGTGCCAGGTTATTCCCTGCTCTAGTTGGAACCGTCCCCAACTCTCAAAAAGGGGGCCTACTGCGGCTTGCCCCGAAATTTTTGGGATGCTCTCGTTATGCATGTAAGGGAAATAGAAAGGGACTTGCCACAGGGTCTTCACCATTTTGAGTCCTTTCGAAATCATTTATAAATCATGAAGAGACACACTACACAAATATATCCACACACACCCCAACCCCGCGCGTGATATGTATGATATTACACGCCCCCTTTTGGGAATCAAGGGAAAATTCAGCGCGGGGTTTTTTTTCCAGCGCTTGGGAGAGCCGTTCAAACTTTCGGCAATGCCTTTTTTATTTTTCATCATCCTTCAAATCTTTTAACCTAAAAAAAAGCCCCGAAATTCTTTGTGCTTTCTTTTCGCCAGAGGAACCTAGAACCCCGGGTTATATTTTTCGACGGAAAGCGTAAATATTTCTAGATCATTTGTTTCAGAATCAAAAGGAAAAACCGGGCATTTTTTTTCGTTGTTGACAGGTCATTGGAAATTCTGGTAATTTTTCCCCTCAAACACACGGCGTCTCAATTTATTTTCTTCGATTTTGTAATTCCAAAACGGTGTTTGAATGAAGCTTTTAAAATGTAATATGGGTTTTGAAGCAATGTTATAAATCTAAGAGAAAATTTTGTCCATTTAAATAACAACTTTATTTTTGTTTATTTTTCATCTTTATTAAGCATTTTTGTTAAACTCATTTAAGTTTCTGTAAGGGGGCGATGCCCATATTATATAGCCCGGCAAGTCCTCCTCAGATAGCAAGGAAAAACTTTACAATTTTACGTAAAAAAACCCGCCACGTCAGCTCAAAAAAAAAGGCGGGCCGATTTTGTTCTTTATGCTTCTTGTGCTTTGTTTGTCTTTTTTTCATGCAAAGGAGCAATTTTATTGGGAACCCGATGAGGACACTGGAAACAAAAGGGGTGGGGGGATGCGTGAAAGAGAGGGGGTGGGGGGAGAAGAGAGAGAAAAAAAAAGAGAGGAGAGAGAGAGAGAAGAAAAGAGAGAGAGAGGAAGAGAGGGAGAAGGAGAGAGGAGGAGAGGGGGGGGAGGGAGAGGGAGAGGGGGGGGGGGGAGGGGGGAAGGAGGAAGGAGAGGGGGAGAGAGGGGAAGGGAACGAAGAGAGAGAGAGAGAGAGGAGGGAGAAGAGAGAAAGAGAGAGAGAGAGAGAGAGAGAAGGGGGAGAGAGAGAGAGGGTAGAGAGAAGGGGGGGGGAGGGAGAGGGAAGGGAGGAAGGGGGGGAGGGGAGGGGAAGGGGGGAAGGGGGGGGGGAAAGGGGGGAAAAAAAAAAAGGGAAGAGAAGAGGAGGGGGAGGAAAAGAAGAGAGAGAAAAGGGGGATTCCCATTTTAAAAGGAATTTTTGGGGAAGGGCCCGCTTTATTTTTTTAGTGTGGTTGGAGGGGGAACCCAGGGGGGAGAAGAAAAGGGAAAGGAAGGGGGGGGGGGAAAGGGATGGAGGGAAAATGAAGGAGGGAGGAGGGAAGGGAAAGGAGGAAGGAGAGGGAGAGGGGAAGGAGAAGAAAAGGGGAGAGAGGGAGGAGAGGAGAGAGAGAAAGGGGGAAGGGAAATGGGGGGGGGGGGGGTACGAGGTAGGGCGAGGGGAAGAGGCCAAAGGGGAAAAAGAGACAGGGGTTCCTTGGGGAGGGGGGGGCCCCACTTGAAAACCCCAGAATTATAGGGAAAAGGCGAGAAAGAGGAGGGAGGGGAGAGAAAGAGAAAAGTGAGAGAGAAAAAAAAAAGAAAGGATTAGGAGGGGGGAAAAGCGGTCAAAGGATGAGAATACAACATGTGTGAGGGGGAATGCAGAAGTGGTGAAAAAACGAAGGGACAAGGAGAGAAAAAAGGAAGAGAGTCTTTTTGACAAGTCCTAGGGGTATTTGTTTTTTGTTATTTTTTGATACTTGAGTTTACGTGGGAATGAGGTGTTCGTCATTTTTCTCGTTTTATCCGGGCAGTGATTATAATATATAAATATATAAATAATATTTATATATATAATATTTTAATATATTATAAAATAAATATATATATAATATAAAATATTATTATATTTATATTATTTAAATTTATATATATACACACAACAATTATATATATGTATAATAATATATAATATATATATTTTTATATATTATATATTTTATTTTATTATATATATATAAGTAAATTGCAAACCCCACACACACACACACACCCACACCGCACACACACCCCCCCACACCACACACACACACACAAACGCGCGCGCGCCATATTGTATAGTTCTTTTTGTTAAGGGCAAATTTCCCGTGTTGGGTAAACAAAAAGGAAAATCATTCCAGGGGGGAAAAATGGCGGTTCCACCAATACACATGCCCACCTGGGAGACCACTTCAAAAACGCTTTACTTCCGATACCCATGTGACCCCGCCTTTTCCCAGCATTTGAAAAATCAGATCTGAATCCGGAATGTGACCAATGTTCAAACGGCAAGGATGGGTATGCTGGGTTTTACCCAATGAAACACCTTAGCAGGGCAGCTGGGCGATGGCGCATTCCTCAGCCTTAGTTGTCACTTCTTTGGGGAAGAACTGAGGGCGGCAGGTGGCCCGTTCTGGGGGGACATCTATATAAAATCTGCGCAGCAGAACGTCCCTGAAGTTTAGGATATTGATAATTCCTGGGGGCGATTGAACCCTCACAGTGATATTTCCAGAGGGGCCACCCAAAATTAAAGGGGCTTTACTGACTTATCAGCAGCTAGCGTGGCCATTTTATGGGGGATAATTGGCGAGTGATGTTTTAATCTAATCTGCCCGTAATCTCGGTGGTGAGGCCCCCCCTCAGTCTGTAAGCAGGGGGACACCAACCTTGAAGTAAACAAAAATTCTAATTTCAGTGGCGGCTAGTAAACGCCTCTGCAAAGGACAACCCCAGAGAGCCAGTTAATGATGATTAAGGGTTTCCCCTACCAATGCAAAGAAGTCGACTGACGGGACTCAGAAGGCCTCATAGGGTTGTTCATCACTTTGCGAGGGTTCCTTCTGCAGATTGGGCTGGAAGTCGGGCAAGGTCACTGGCTTGAACAGTGCGGGTAAATATACACTAATGCCGGGCCCAGAAGACTGTCTGCCTTGCCCGTCGTTGCATCATTCAATACCTTGATGGCCATCAGGCTGTGCCTTCACGACACCTAAAATGCAAACCTTTGTGCAGAGAGTCACCTGTGATCCCCAAGACTACAAATTTCCCAATGTACAGCATTAATATGATAAAGGCCCTTACAGCTTCTCATCTAGTAAGATATGCCTTTTAGGAGAGAATCCTCTCCAGAATCAATATCAGACAATGCACTGTATAATAAATGATAGTTGGTCATCTACTAATTTGAAGTTACTGGTGTCCTTATCTCTTTGGGGAGTGTTTGTTGTCCGGTTTAAGTGCCCACAGGTAGGGCTGGGTGCGGGGGAAGTGAAGTCGGAGATCAACGGGGAGGGGGTAGGCTCCCCAGTCGGTTTAAAGGATTGGGCAGCCCATGTGGTGCTGCTGCTGTTGTCTGGTTCTGCTGGAGGATGGGGTTTAATGCTGATCTCTTTTTCGGGCTCTGCAGCTTAAGTACACGAGCGCTGTGAAAGCACGCAGGGAACGAGGGGAGCCCGCTGTCCAATGAGCGCGGACATGGCTGTGGATCTGATGTGACCCAACGGGGAAAACTACGCTGAACTCCGGGTTACGGGGCCCGTGTTGCTACAACAGCATTATATATGAAGGCCCTTACATCTAGTAGAGATATGCCTTTTAGAGAGAATCCTCTCCAGATCAGTATCAACAAGATTTACTAAACAGCAAAGGGCTGGCACACAGATATCATGAGCAATCAAGACAGGGGGTGTTTACTCATTTCTTAGTAAGGAGACACACAGACTCGGCTCATCCCCCTTTATAACCACTTGCCCCATGGTCTGATTCCCCTTTTTAGGTCATAATTGCTCCCCCTTTAACAAAGAAGGCACACTATAGTCCATGTTTTTTACGACAAGTTGCTGACTCCATAAACAAATTTCCATTTCCAGAAATGAGATAAAAAATTTTCACTGATGTTTTGTAAACCACTCTGTTGGGAATTCTGCAGCTACCATCCATTGGCCTCTATTTGCGGCTGGAGATTACCAGACAACCCTCTACCCTTCAGGTTAAACTTCATGCCATATCCAAAACCTCTCATAGCTTTTTTCCCAAGGAAAAAAAATTTAACATATAAAGGCCCCCTTTTTTCAGAACGAAAAGGTTCCCCAGATGATATCTACCTTATCACTTCGTTTACTAAACTCCAGGCTAGTTTGGGGGGTCATACTGTACTCTTATTTGGGTTTTCAAAAGTCACACCAACATTATCGAAATGGTATGCATCAACTTCCTCTTCCTCTTACTGCAGCCGCTAGTTTTGTTTTTCCCCTAGCCTATCCCAGTTGCAGAAGACCATACACAGAATTTTCTTTAGAAAGCAGGTAAAGATTAGTCTGATCCAAAGTTTTCCCCTTCAGCCTTTTGGTAAAAATGAAGACCTCTCATTACAAAACTTGATCAAAAAGAGGCATCATTCTTCACTACTTGGGGTTATGGTCCTTGGGGAGATGTGGAGGAATCCCCTAGAATGCAACATTGTGAAGCTTGACATTTGTGCCTCTGTTCCCTATCTACTTTCTTCCTTTTCTAGAGGCAATTTGTCCCAGAGACTTCCTTTGAGAACTCAGATAAAACTATATTGCACTTTTCCCCGGCTTTATTTAGAGTTCCTTTTTGCATCTACCCCCTTTTAATTGGCTCATTTAAATATTCCTCTCAGATGAGGGGGCTTTAAACATTTTTCCCCCTTAAAAGTTAGCTTTAATTAAATCCCCAGATTTGCCTTTTTTAAAAAAACACTACCCAAAACATCCCTTTTGCCCTTAAATTTAAATACCTCCTTTATGGGTGGCTTATGAAAAAACTCGGTTTGAAAAAAAAAAAAAAAAAAAAAAAAGCCAAAAGAGATGGGGCTAAAATCTGCACTTGCCCATATCATCCTCTGGTTTTAGGGGGGGCTTACAGGGGGGAAAAGACAAGCTTTGGGACATATAACAACTTGCCCACAAGTCCCCAGAGCTGAAAAGAGCCCTTTTTCCCCTCAAGGCACGGTTTAATGTTTTCCCAAATGCATCGAGCATGAAACCATTCAGGATAAGAAAAAGGGGGATAATTTTGGGTTCCCCACATTTGGAAGTTTTTTTTAAAGTCTGAAAAAATTTAAAAACTTACATTTGTCATCACCCTTTCAACAGCCACCCCTCTTTGCCCTTATTGTGGCACGGGCAATTTCTCGGGTCAGTTAGGAACCAAGAGCTGCACTGAAGAAAGGGTGGGGGCCCTTGCCACTGTGACCTGAAAAAACGTGTATCCTCCCCCTAGAGATGGGGAAAAACCCCCCCCTGAAGGTTGGGGGGAAAGCCAAAATCAAATGGAGCAAGGACTTGTGGACGGGGAACCCACCTTTTTTGACTCGGCAAAAAATACCCAAATTTTATTTTTTTAAATTTAATTGGGGCCTTAGCTTCGGGAAGATGAAGTGGGGCTCAAGGGGGGAAACCCTCCCACATCGTTCCATGCGGACCTTCAAGATTGGCTTTAAAAAAATCTTGGGGAAATAAGGGGACCCCCTTTTGGGAGTGACCTTTATAAACGAAGTGGAGTCTGGATAGCCTCAAAAATTTTAAAAAGGGCCCAGAACATGTTCGTTTCCCTTTAGATAAGATTTTTGGCTGGAAGTTTTTCCCGGGGAGGCAGGACCCAATTTTTAAAACCATCAGCTTTTAAAAAAAATAGCAGCGAGGGGACTACAGGCTGCTGTGAGGGGAAACTTGGGCCTTTTAGGTATTATGGGCCAATCACGGGGGATATCACCCACCTGGGGTCGGCACCCAACATCATTTGTGAATTTCCTATTACCATGTGTAATGAGTACGAAGAAGGAAACCTAAACATGACAACTATTTCCCGGCAATGGATAGAAAGGGGCTCTGTCCCTTTTGGGGAGCTACATGTTTGGAGTTCTGGCATTTCCTTTGGGTTCTTGCACACGAAACGTAGTGACCAAAAAAGAAACAAGACCACAGGAAATCTTGTTAAAAGGTGTGTATTGGGTATGACCTTTACCTCCACAACCAGAAAATGACTCTAAGCAGCTTGGGGACTTTTCCTGCATAAGCCATCCCCGACAGCATTTTGGGAAAAAATCTGTAGCCTTTTTTTGTTACTAAAAAGGTTTAGGGCCATGTTCCCCCTCCCCTCTTTTCTTTTTCCCTTCTTGGGTGTTAACACATTCCCCCCAAGGGAGTACGTTTGTACTGTTTCTTCAGCAAATAGAGGTGGGGAAAAATGCCTTGAAATTGCCAGCATGGAAACAAAAACTTTTAATCTCCTTTTCGGCTTCTGTCGTCTCTTTTTTTTTTGTCCCGCCGTCTTTTTTTTTTGGTTCTGCTGTTCCCTTTTTCCTTTTTTCCTGCCATCCCTTTTCTCTGGGGGTTTTTCCCTTTTGTTTTCCCCCATCCACTTAATGAAATCCACATTTGCAGTGGTGGCCCTACAGGGCCCGCCCCTGGGGAGGAGAAAAAATCAGGGGGGAGGGCAACTTATTCCTTTTTTTTCCCTCCTGCTGCCTGGATATTGTTATTTTTACCCACAAAACCAAAAAGGGCTGTATGCCTTGTGAAACGGGGGTTTAATGGTGGGGGTGCGGGGGATTTAAAGGAAGGGGGCCAGTGAGACACCATGTAGGCAGTCACTTGAAAAAACAAAGGAAAGACAAAGTCTTCGGGGGGGTCGTTTTATGGCCCAAAAGGTCAAATAAAAACTAAAAAGCCCCACTTTTAAAACACCAAAAAGGGGCACAATGCACTGGAAAATACCAATTTAGTAACTACACATAATACACACAAAACACTTAAAAACAAAGTCCCCATCACCTTGATTTGCAGGGGTGATGGGGTCGCGGGGGGTAGGGGTCTGTTCCCCTTTTTTTGGGCCTTATAGATGCCTCTTGCACTGCACCACATATATGTTCGTTTTGTGTCACTTGGGGCAACACTTCAGGGTTTAGGAAACCCAAAAATAAAAACTCTGTAGGTTTTTTGTTTTAAATCTTCAGATTGATTGATTTTTTAAAAAATTTTTGCCGTTTCCTAGCAAGGGGCCCTTTGCGGGGAAAAACCTTTTTTAGATAGAAATATTGAATATTTAAAAACCCTTTAAAAAACTATCAAAAAATATTTTTACAAATTCCCAAAAAATTATTAAAAAACAAAGCATAAAAATTAGCCCCAAGTATATTTTAAAATTTTTGCATAAAAATTTGCCCCTAATATTTTAAATTTTTTGGGATAAATATTTTGCTCTAAAAATAAAGTTTTGCTAAATTTTTATGCCTTAAATATAAAAATTTTTTGCATAAATATTTTTGCCCCTAAAATATATAAAAATTTTTGCATAAATATTTGCATAATTAAAATTTTTTGAAAAAAATTAGCCTCCTAAAAGGAAAAAAATAAAACCTTTTATTCACAATCCTCCCCCCAATTTCATTTTCGTGTATTTTGGGGGAGACAAGTACCTTTCTTTTTTGGGCTGGGGAATGTTACAAATCTTTCCATAATGTGCGACCCTTAATGGCTTTGGCCTCCCTCTCCCAAAAGGGTTGGGCTTTTAGGGCCCTTTACCCGGGCCCCCTGAGTTTTAGCTTGTGTGCCCGATTCTTAGTCTTGTTTAAAACATCTAC
>NW_023663140.1:0-15284 GCF_015228065.2 Penaeus monodon
AACCCGGGGCCCGGGTTTGGGTGAAGATCGCTGTAACGCGCAAACGTATTATGACCGGGGTTTCTGAATTAAACCAGGTGAAAATATTTGTATCCAGCTTTAACATGCAAAAACATTACCATGCCGCAACAAAAATGCGGGGCACTCACCCGACACATAAACCCCGAGATGTAAGCTGGGGTTCACGCGAGAAAAGTGTTGGGGGCGCACCGCCTGGGGCGCCCGGGGAGCTGCGCCCGAAAGGTGTAAAAGCAATGCGAAGGCTTTTTCTCGTTCCGCACTTCTTTTGCTCCTCCATCGCACCTGCTTTTCTCTTCCCCCCCTTTCTTTTTTCCTTCCCCCCGACTCCTTATTCACTTTCTCTTTTACCCCCCTCATTAAACTTCCCCCCCTCCCTCTCCCGCATCCACTCCCAATTTTACTCTTTCTTTCCTCCCCCCCCTCACTCACCTCTTTCTTCCCCCATTTTTCCTTGCTTCCTTCCTTCCCCTCCACACCCCCCCCGCCCCTTCCCTTTACTCGCTTGTTCCCCCCCCCCCCCCCCTCACGCGCGCTTCCTTCGTTCTTCTTGGGGTTTTTCCCTCCCCCCCTTCTTCTTCTCCTTTTGATTTCCCCCCCCCCCCCCCATCCCTCCGTCCCCCTTTCCCCCTCCCTCTCCCCCCTTTCTCCTTTCGTCTTTCCCCCTCCCCCCCACTCTTTCCTTTTCCTTTTTTTCCCTTTCCCTCTCACTCGCACCTTCCCTCCCCCTCCCTTCCGCCCCCCCCCCTTCCTTCCGTGGGCCGAAAACGCCCTGGAGTGTGGCTGCGACCGTGGGCGTTCCAAAAGCCCCCACTTTTCCCGGCCCTTCATTGGGGGCTCACGGACTCTGGGGTCCCCCGGGTTCCTTGGGGGCCCTACATTTTGTTCACGACAGAAACCGCACTATTTCCCTGTTGCTTTTTCAGGAACATCCAAATCAAAAAAAATAACAAAAAATCATACACTGACTAATAATACATTTCTTTGTTTTTTAATTATTATGTCAGCTGTTGGAAAATTTTTTATCACATAGATTATTTTATGATTCTTTTGTTTATTTTAAAATTTTGTTTTTTAGCCGTCTTTGGGAACCGCTGAGGGACGGACGAAAAACATCCTCCCTAGAGACATGCGCTCGAACGTTTTTAAATTATTTTTAACGTTTTGCCCTGAATGTAATTTCCCTATATATATATATATATATATATATATATATATTTATAATTATTATATTTTATATTTATATATGGGGGCCCCGGGGGCCGAATGGTTAGAGCCGGACTCAAAACTTCACGACGGCAATCTGAGTTCGAGGGTTCGGTCCCGGCCGGGGCGTTGTTTCCCTTGGGCAAAGGAACTTCACCTCGATTGCCTACCTACCCTGGGGGGCCCGCCACCCAAATCAGTGCCGGGTAAAAAAGAGATGGGGACTCGATAAAAAAAAAAAAAAAAAAAAAACCCCGGGGGGAAGGCAAAGGCAAACCCCGCTCTAAATTGCCAAAAAAAATCTGAAAACCCATGATCGTCAAGGCCGCATGGCCGAAGGGTTAGAGTATGGGACTCAAGACGCACGACGGCAATCTGAGTTCGGGGGTTCGAGTCACCGGCCGGCGCGTTGTTTCCCTTGGGCAAAAACTTCACCTCGATTGCCTACCTAGCCACTGGGGGGCCCAAGCCACCCCAAAGTCGTGCCGGCCCCAACCCGGATAAAATACTGAAAATTTTACCTAAAAAAAAAAAAAAAAAGGTAAAAAAGGGCCCTCTCCTGGAAAAGGAACTGGGCCCCACACTACTCACTCCAAGAGCATCACAACTAAAAAAAACTAAGTATCTGCTGGACCAGGGCGGCTCAGACATAAAACCTCCGTTAAAAAGAAAAAGATAATTATATATATATATATTATATATATATTATATATTATTATTTTATTTTATATTCCTGGGTAAGCAAAAAACTGCACCCTAGGGTTCCCTTAAAAAGGATGCACCCTTTTAGCTCCCTATACCGGGGGTTGCGGTGAAACTGTCGGCAGCAGGGCAGTGGATTCGGGTAAAAAACCCCTTCATTTTCTACTGATTACTTTTTCACCAATAATATGCCCCGACGTATTAAATGTCTGTTTTAAAAGGCAGAGATAGTTCCTCCTAATAGTTGGGAGACTGCGAGTTGAAAGGGGCGGGGGGATTCCCTAACTTTTAATTTTTCTCCTGAAAAACCTCTACACCAATGATTAAATACAGAAACGATAATTCATACCACATCCCCCGTCGCGGGGGTTTATCGGGGGCGCGTTAGTTAGTGGGAAACCAGCGAAATGTTAAAATTATGCTCTAAAGACAAGAAGATAAAAAACGGGTCCACTAAAAACACTTAAAATGGGGAAACGGGGAACAAAGGGAAATAAAAGAGAGGGGTAAATTCATACTGTCTGTAGAAATGGATAAATCAACATTCAAAACAAATCATGAGCCCAATTAAAAAGTAATGGAAGTTTCAAAAACAAAAAAACAAGACTTTCTTTTTCGGGGAAAAAGAGGAAAATTATGTCAGGAGTTGCTTTTTGTTCTCACAAAAAAAACTGCAAATGCACTAACGGGGTACACCCCCAATAAATGATCGCATTTTAAAAAGTCAGAATACAACAAACCTCATATTTAGTATCATACAATGCTCGCACCACCAAATATTGCAAGTGATGAAAAAAGGGAATTTTTTTTAAAACTCTCTCCAAATACTTTAGACCAATCCCTAAAAAGATGAAAAAATAATCAGGGGAACCCAACGCCAAAGTAGGAAAAAATACCAAAAAAATGACCCCTTTGGGGGAAAATTGGGGTTTGGGAAATATAATAAAGAGGTAAAGATTTTATTGAATTTGTATCAAAAAATTTTAGTTATAGCCAATACATTGTTCCAACACCACCCAACACTTGTACACGGGGTTTTCACCAGAAAAAAGAAAAACGCAACCAAAATTGACTACATTGTGCTAAACCAAAAAATGGAAGATTTAAAAAAAAATTCCAAAACAACCGGGTGCCGACTGCAACAGTGACCACCACTCAAAATATCGCTTTAAAATAAGACTCAAAAAGATGGGCGCCCCAACCCCCACCTCTAAGCTCGACAAAAAACTCTTGATAACTTACAAAATTCATGTCAAAAAAATTTGAAATACTCAATCAAGTAAAATTTAAACCCCAAAAGGGTTTTTGGGGGAAGAAAAAAAGAACTCTTGTGAGCACTGCTTAAAAAACTATCGCCAAAAAAAAAAGACAAATTCCCCCTGGATTCTGAAAAAACACTATAAAATTAAACAAAAAGATGCCAAAAATAAAAGGTTCAAATCCGTTAAAAAAAGTAATTTAAAAAAAACAAAATACAAAAATTCAAAGATTATTGCGACAAGAAAAGGAAAATATTTAAAATAACTTTTGCCAAGAATTGAAAACTGTTCTATAAATAGACACCTAAAAAACTCTACCAAGGATTAGAAACATCACACAAAAAATTTAACCTAAAATGCACAAAAAACTGAAGATGGACTTGTTTTGTGTGATGGAAAGATCAAAATAGAGGGACCTTTTTTCCCTTTACAAAAAAAATAAATCTGACAACAAAAATTATTAACCATGACAGCGAGGATGAAACCCCCGCCACTGCTGGACGAAGTTATAAAACCATAAAAGAATAAAGATAAAAAAAGCCCCGGAATGTGAAATAAAGCAAACTAAATTTAAAAATGCGGCGAAAATGTTGTACTTCTTCTACAAACTCTGTAAAAAAAATTGGAATGAAAGAAATGGCCCGAAACTGGTAAAAACAGTCTTTTCTCCCTACCTAAAAAAAAGGGACGCACACACCACACCCATACCCACCCACACACACACCATCCCACACACACCACACCACACACATAACACCACAAAACACACACACACAAAAACACCCCCACCACCACTACCACCCAACACCACACACCCACCTAAACATTATATATATATATATTTATATATATATTATATAATTTATATATATATATTTTTGTATATGTGTGTGTTGTTGTATGTTGTGTGTTTTATTTATTTACACCCAACACTCACACAATTTTTAACCCCTGCACACCAAAAAATTTTATCAATCAATCATCGGTATGCTCATTTTGAGCCCCGTGGGCCTCCTCCACCTCCTTCCCACTAACTCGTCTTACCTTTTTTTTCCCTTTACCATGACAGCCCGCAAATATCTTTGATATTGGTCCTCATCTTGTCTTCGGTTTGCCTTTCCTTGGTTTCCTTCACCATCCCTGCAGCAATTTTTCTCAATACTTTTACTTCTCATTTCTACCAAAAAACTTTAATTTCCTCTTGTTCAAAATGTCCAAAAGTCGTCTTTACAATTTATCTTTCTCCCCTTCATCTTCTCTTCTTTTTCTGTCCACTAATACGCAGTACTCGTCTGTAACACCACATTTTTAAAAATATTGATCTTTTCTTTTCTATCTCTTCAAAACCCAAAACTCAAAACCCTATGATGCAATTGGGAAAACTAATGTTTTTAATAACCCAGCTTTGTCCGTAAGGTAATGCTTTGTCTTTCCAGATTTATTGAGAGCAATTGTGGCGCTTTTCATTAATTCTTCTTTTTATCTCCGGGGAATCTCATATTTATTAGTTAAAAAAGCTCCAAAATAAGTGAACTCTTTTACCCTTTTCCACAATCATTCCATTGATTGTAAAATGTTCTCTTTTCATTTCCGGGTTTCTTTTTATCTTCATATCTTAGTTTTTTTGGGATTAAGAAAAAGCCCATGCAACATACATACATACATATTATATATATAATATATAATTATTATAATATATATATATATATATATATATATATATAAAGGAAACGCCCAGTAAAAATGATATAAATCCGGGCAGCGTCGGCGGGGGGGCAGAGGTGGCTACCCCAAGCGACCCCCCCAAAGGGTTTAAAACCTCAGGCATTTCTGGGGGGCCTTGGGGAAAGGACGACCTCTCCTTACTTCGGGTATAGTATCGTATGGGTGGGTACACCTACTACTGGTCGGGGCCGCGGGATGGGCCGGGGAAGGATATGCCATCTCCACTGACTTAAACCCTCGGTATTCATTAAACCCCATTGATGAGCGTTTTAATGGTTGAACTAAAGCATGATTTGGCTTCTTTTCCTTTTTGTTGTGTTGTTCCTACTGATTTTTGCAAACTTGATGTGAAAGAGGCATTCTACCTAAACTCGCTGTGTGGCAGACAGTTCCCCCGGTAATATTTGCAATGTTCGGGGTGACTTCATATGGTATCCGCTGTGATCAAACTGGCTACGGATTATTTGGCCCCATGGCTTGGGAGCTGATAAAAGCACGAGAACGCCCCTTCTCCGAGACTTTGCAGGTCTCGAGGTAGGTATCAGTGTTCCCCGCCCAGGGATGACCACTTCTGTTAGCATGTGATGGGGATCCACTAAATTTGCGGGCTTTACCAGAGTGCCAGTTCTGTGGCAATACCATAGGCCTATGGCTACCCTACGGGTCCATTTTTAAAAACTTCTCATCCTTCAAGTGGCCATCAAAGGGGTTTGTTTCTTTGGGAAAACCCGAGGGAGAGGATTGCCCGGGGGTTCACCACAGTATTCTCTATCGTTTTTACAGAACTTGAAGCCTGACGGACCCTTCGGGTGCAGAACCCAAAGAAATGCAGGGCCCATTGGTGTGGGAAAGGCAAATTTTCATCTCACAGGGCGTCGGTCTTGCATCACTCTTTGGGTGTGAGGGTTTGGGGACCTGCTTAAAAGGACGGGAACATTCATCAAAATCTTGCTGAGGGGGTTAAAGGCCATTTCTTGGTAAAATGACCTTCGCCCTGCCTCCAAGCCCTGGGGAAAACTGCTCAAGCCCCCTCGCAGATGACTCATTCTGCTATAAATGGACAGTTTATCTCGCATGTTGGGGTTTTTCTGAACATTGAGAGTTGTCCTAACCCCCCAACAGTTAGTTGTGCAAGTGTTTACAATACCTGTCCCAAACCCCCATCGCAGGAACCTCCTACCCTCCCCGGACGTTGGATGGGATTTCCGGCTGAAGTGGGGGAAACTTAGGCATATGTAATATCCTTCTGAACTGCAAAAAAGCGGGGGGTAAACCTATGGCATGGGTTTTGCATGCAGTCTTGACTGCCATCTGGCAGTCTGGTACCATTCCCCCTGACCTTTTTGGGGGGTTGTGGTCACCCCCTCTTGGAAAGGGAAAAGGGATCCTGGACTGAGCAATTACCGTTCATTACACTGCTCCATCCCCAAAAATTTTTTCGCCCCACATTTTTCTAAAACGGATCGCGACCACCTGCAAAGGCACCAAACGGGAGCAGTCTGGAGTCACTCCTCAATCCCAAAATAACTGTATCCTAGCACTTCGAGAATTGGGGATCGCCGTCATGAGTTCACCCGGGGTTGTTTTGCAGCCTCACGACCTAAAAAGGTTTTTTATTTTTGGGCAGAGAATCCTATGGGATCCTGAGACTCGGAATTTCAAAAACCAAATTAGGGGGCCCTAATAGCAACCCTTTATACGGGAAATGAAAGTGCTGTAAAGTGTGGGGGGGGCCTTCAAACTTTTTCCCCCTTTTAAATTCAGGGATGAGGCAAGGCTGTGTCCTTGTACCACACTTTTAAACCCTGCATAGACTGGATAATGGGCAAGCTACTGCCAAAATTTTGGGTAGCAACACTGGGCAATAAAAGGTCTCACCCTTTGACTTTGCCGAGATGTTCTACCCTATCTGAGTCCTGGAGAAACTGGTGGCAGCTCTTGATGCTTTTTAAAAAGGGAGGCGAATGCCTTAGGCCTAGGGGTCTCCGGGCCAAGCCCAAAAGTTTCGGGATTTTGGGGGCCTTTTAGGGAACCCTTCGTCGTCCACCCTTGCGGGGGGACTTTAAAAACGAGAGCTTTCTACCTTGGTAGTGTTTTTCTCGGGACTGTCAGACCAGAATAATAGACGGATTGTCGGGGAAAGAGCCATGAACTCGATCAAAAAGAGCATTTGAGATTTCGTACCTATCAAAGGACCAAGCTAGTGTCTTCAAGGTCTTGAACTGCCATTTTTGCTCTATAAGCGAAACCGGGATGCTATCTAGTCCCTTGGAGTCTCTCTTGATGCCTTTTGTAAAAATCTCTTCGCTGGACAAGGGCACAGTTGGCAACCGGGTGCCCTACCCACGGCTACACGTGCGCGGGCATGGGCCTGTTCTTGCATATCCGGGCCCCCCCAAACTCGGCTTAGGGGGTACCTAGCTCGTTTCCCTGTGGATGACCCTGCCCATCAGGTTGTCTCTCTGCAGAAAACCCTGGGTGGGACCCCTATATATATATATATATATATATATATATATTATATATTAAAATTATATTATATATTATATTATATTTTGGTGTTTTCTATCACTTCTATCTATTTTCTATCTATCATATATATATATAATTTTAATTTATATATTTATTATATTTATATATATATAATATTTGTGAGTTTACTATTTATTATAATATTAATATATTATAATAATTAATTTATATATAATATTATTATTTTTTGTGGGGTTTCAAATTATATAATATTATATTTATAATATTTTAAATTAATATATTTATTTTGGTTTTTGTTCTATTATTGTAAAATATATAAAATTATTTTTTTATATTATATTTTATAAATTATCTATTAATATATAAAATATATATATATAATATTTTACTATATCTAGAACAAACCAAATATATATATTTTTATTTATATATATATATATTTTATATATTTATATATATACATGATACACTCACAAAATTATATATATATAATTATATATATTATATTATATATTTTATATATATTTTATATATAATATACAAGATACCTCACAATATTATATTATATTTAATATTTAAAAATTTTTAAATTATTATATAAATAGATGAAGATGATAGATAGATAGATAGTACACACCAAATATATATTTTAATTATATTATAAAATATAATATATAATTATATATAATAAATATATATTATATATGCCTCCTCCCCCGGGTTGTCTCGCAAAGGCCCAACCTGAGGGGCGGGGTCATCCACAGGAAACAGCTAGGTCCCTATCCTGGTTGGCGATCCCGGTTTATGCGTAACGGTCCCATGCCATCGCACAGTGTCCGTCGGGTAAAACCCAGGTCCTCCCAAACTGTGCCCTATGATCCCCGAAGAGCTTTTTACAAAGGCATCAAGATGGACTCCAAGGCACTAATAGCCCGGGTTTTCGTTTCCTAGAGCAAACTGGCAGTTAAAGACCTTGAAGACACATAGCTTGTCCCCTTCTCCTGGTACCGACATCTCCAAAAGCTCTTGTTGATCGAGTTTTATGGGTCCTGTTCCCAGACCAATCCCTCTATTGTTCTTGGGGCTGACAGTCCAGAGACTACACTACCAAGTAGCAAAACTCTCTGTTCTTCAAAGTCCTACTGCAGGTGGGTCGACTGAACGGGGTTCCCCCCAGCCCCCAAATCCTGAAACTTGGTCTTGGGCCAGGAAACCCCTAGGCCTAAAGGGATTCGCCTCCTTGTTAAATGCATCAAGAGCTGCCACCAGTTACTCCAAGGGCTCAGAAGTGCAAATCATCGCAAAGTCAAGGGTGAACCTTGATATTGCCCGTGTTGCTCTACACAGATTTTGGGCGTAGCCTGCCCATTTTTCCCTCTATGCGGTGTTAAAAATGCTGGTCAAGGGCCAGCCTTGCCCTCCTCCCGAAATTAAAAGGGGAAAAAGTTTGACAGGCCCCCCCCACTTTACAGCACTTTTTAGTACCATTTAAAGGCTTGCTATTAGCCCATAAATTTCGTCTAATTCCCCAGTCCGATTCCCCTAGCGATTCTCGATGCCCAATAAAACGCCCTTTTTGAGGTCGATGTGGGTGCAAGCAACCCAGGCTGAACTCATGAAAGGCGATCCACATTACTCGAAATGCAGGGTACAGCTATTGTGGACTTGCCCGGAGTGATCAGACTGCTCCGTCTCTGTGCCCTTTGCAGGGGGTCGCGATCCCTTTCAAAGAATGTGGGGGGAAAACTTTGCCTGGTATGCTGGGCGTGTAATGACACGGGAATTGCTACGTCCCAGTGATCCCTTTTCCCCCTTTCCCGAGAGGGATGACCCACCCCTCAACAGGTCGGGGAATGGGACCAACTGCCAATGGCAGTCAAGACTGCATCAAACCCCCATGCCATAGGTTCACCCCCAGCTTTTTGCATTCAAAAGGGTATTCATATGCCTACAGCTTTCCCACACTTCACTCGGGAAAACACCCTCCTAACTCCGTTAGGGGAGGAGGGGCCTTGCTATGGGGTTCTGGCACAGGTATTGTATAACACTTGCATCCAAACTAACTGTTGGAGGGTCTACCTGGTACAACTCTCAAATGTTTTACGAACCCTAACTGATCTGAGTAAACTGTCCCTTCACTGAGGGGAGAAAGCGTCATCTCGGGAGGGGTTTTTAGTTCGTTTTCCCGGGTTGGAGGCAGGGCCCAAAGGGCTTTTCCAAGAAATGGCCCCTTCAACCTCCCAGCAAAATTTTCCCGATGAAATGTTCCCCGTCCCTTCTAACAGTGTCCCCAAACCCTACACACCAAAAAGGGGATGCAAAACCTGCTGCCATGTGAATGAAATTCTGCCTTGCCCGTACACCAATGGGCCCCCGCCTGCTTCGAGTGTTCGCACCTGAAGGGTCCGTCAGGGGTTTCAAGTTCTGTAATGTCAAGAATACTGTGGGGAACCCACGGGCACCTCCCCCCCCCTCGGGCTTCCCCCGAGAAACCCCTAGAGTGGCCATTGAAGGTGAGAATTTTCGAATGGCCCTAGGGTGCCACTGCAGCCTATGGTCATTGCCCAGAAATCGGCACTCTGGTAAAACCGCAAATTTTATGGTCCTCCATCCATCTAACAAGAATGTGGTCATCTCCTTGGTCGGAAAACTGATACCCACCTCTGGGCCCGCAAAATCTCGGAAAGGAGGGTGTTCCGCTGCTTTGATCAGCTCCCAACCATGGGGGGCCCAAAATACATCTCGTACCAGTTCGCCAGCCGGGTACCATTTGAAGTCACCCAGAACATTGCAAAAATCTCCCGGGGGGAAATGCTCCACACATGCGGTTTAGTGTAAATGCCTCTTTCAATCAATTTGCAAACTCGTAGGACAAAACAACAATAAAGACATGAAGCCCAAAAAAAATGCTTTAGTCTCAAAGCCATAAACGCTCACAAATGGTGTTAACTGAACTACCCAGGGGTTTAAGTCCTGGAGATGGGTATATCTACTCCCGGCCCCTCGCCGCGGCCCCACCCGTATAGGTGTACCCACCCAATGATCTGACTACCTCGATAGTAAGGGAGAGCTCGGGCCCTTTCCCCAGTGCCCCCCAATAGCTCGCCTGAGGGTTCCCGGGCGTCGCTCTGGGTGTAGCCACCTCTGCCACCCCGCCGACGCTGCCCCCGGGTTTTTTCCCTTTCACTGTGGCTTTTTCCTTTTCATATATATATTATATATATATTTATATATAATATATTATATAAACATTTTATAAAAAATATTTTGATGTATTATGCATGTGGCTTGTTTCTTAAAGCCAAAAAACTAAATCATGAAAATTCAAAAATAACCGGCAATGAACATGATGAAAATTTTTACAATCAATGGAAATGATTGGGAAAATGTGAAAGAGTTCCTTATCTTTGGGGCTTTTTAACTAATACATTGATATTCCCGGAGATAAAAGAAGAATTACCATTCCCAAAAACGCCACAATTGCTTCAAAACATCTGGGAAAGACCCAAACATTACTTACGGAAAAAAACTGAGGGTTTTTAACCTTATTTTCCCAATTGCATCATTGGTTTTGAGTGTTGGGGTTTTAATAATAGACAAGAAAAAATCAAAAGTTTTGAAATTGGTTTTACGACGAGTACTGCTATTAGCTGGGCAGAAAGAAAACGAATGATGAAGTGCTGGGAAAAATAAAATTTTAAAAAAAACCGACTGTTGGACACTTGAACAAAGGAATTAAAGTTTATTGGTCATGAAATGAGAATAAAGTATTAAAAACTTGCTGACAGGGGGGGTTTTGGAAACAGAGGAGAGGCAAACAAGACAAGCTGAGCGAAAAATATCAAAGATATTTGGGGGCTGTCGAGGGTTTAAAAGGGGAAAAGAAAACGTAAGATCGAGTTTGTGGTAAAGGGAAATGGTGGAGAGGCCCGGCTCTCAAAATGAGCATACCGTTTTGATTGATTGATTATATTTTGTGTGTGTGCATGTGTTAAATATGTGTAGTTGTGGTTGTATATATAAATCAAACAACACACTACCACACCCACACATATACAAAATTTATTTATATTTTATATATTTTATATATATAGTTAAAATTATATTAATTTAATGTTTTGTGTGGTTGGTTGTGTGGGTGTGTATGTGTGTGTGTGTGGGGGTTTGGGTGTTGTGTGTGTGTGTGTGTATTGGGGTTTGTGTGTTGTGTGTGTGTATGTTTGTGTGTGTGTTTGTGTGAAGTTGTGTGTTGTGTCCCCCTTTTTAGGTAGGGAGAAAAGACTGTTTTACCCGTCTTCGGGCCATTTCTTTCATTCCTATTTTTTGTACGATTTGAAAAAGTTTCACACTTTCGCCAGCTTCTTAATTGTTCTGCTTTATTTTCTCTTTTCCGGGGCTCTTGTTATTTTTACTTTTTTTAGGGCTTTATACTTCGCCCAAGTGGCGGGGTTCACCTCGCTGTCATTGAGTCTAATTATGTTTTGTCAATTTTTTTTCTTTTTGTAAAATTTGGGGAACAATTTGGTTCCATCTACTTTGACTTCTTTTCCATCCACAAAAAAGTCCATCTTCATTTTGATAGTGTCCATTGTAGGTTTAAATTTTTCGTGTGATTTTTCGTACTCCTTGGTAGAGTTCTTTAGTTGTCTTTTTATGAACTTTTAAATTCTCTGCAATGTTCATTTAAATTTTTTCCTTATCTTGTCGCAATAATCTTTGAATTTTTGTATTTTTTTTTTTTGTAAATTCTTTTTCAACTGGTTTTGATCCCTTTTTTTTTTGGGCTCTTCTTGTTTAAATTCCTTAGGGGTTTTTTAGATATCCAGGGGAATTTTGTCTTTTTTTTTTGGGGAAGTTTTCTTAGCAGTGCTCCAAGAGTTTTTTTTCCTTTCTTCCCACACTCATTTGGTTTTTTTATCATCTTCACATTGTTGAGTATTTCAAATTTGTTTGACACTGAAAATTCTGAAATTGTTATAAAGATTTTTGTATCGAGCTTTAGGGGTGGTGTTGCGCCCCCTTTTTTTTTTGAGTCTTTTTTTTAAATCGTATTTTAGTATTTGGTGGTCACGTTGAGTCGGCCCCGGGGGTCTTTTTTTTGGAAATTTTTTTATGCAACTTTTCCCTTTTTTTGGTTCAGCACAATGTAGTAAATTTGGTTCGGTTCTTTTGTCTGTGAAAACCAGTGAAAATGTTTGGGTGTTTTGGGAAAATGTATTGCTATAACTAAATTTTTGTACTACAAATTCAAAAAAAACTTTACCTCTTTCTTTTATATCCCCAAAGGCCGATTTTCCACGGGTGTCCTTTTTTTTAGATTATTTTTTCCTACTTTGGCGTTGAGGTCTCCCATGATTTTTTTTAATCTCTTTTAGGGATTGTGTCTAAAGATTTTGAGAGGTTAAAAAAAAATTCCTTTTCTTCATCACTTGCAATTTTGGGTTTGGGTGCTAGCTTGATATCTAATTTTGGGTTTTGCTTGTATTCTGACTTTTAAAATGCATCATTTTTGGGCCCTGTCCCCTTTTTGCATTTGCATTTTTTTTCGTGAAACTAGCAAATCCGTCTATAATTTCCCTTTTTTTTTCCAAAAAAAAAAGAATGTCCCTTTTTTTCTTTTGTTTTGAAACTTCAAATTTTCCAATTTGGGCCTCACTGATTCCTAGTATTTGAAAGTTTTCTATCCATTTCGTTACAGACAGTATGTATTACCCATCTCTTTCATTTTCCTTACTTTCCCCGTTCCGATTTTTAATGTGTTTCTTAGTTGGCCTGTTTTTTTATCTTTTTTGTCTTCCAGATGCATATTTAACTTGTCACCTGGGTTTCCCACTAAAAACGGCCCCTTGATAACCCACGCGACGGGCGATGTTTATAATTATCGTTTCTGTATTTAATCATTGGTGTAAGGTTTTTCAGAAAAATAAAAATTGAGTGGAATCCCCAGGCTCCTTCTCAAAATCGCAGTCTCCCAACTAATTTGGAGGAAATATCTCTGCCGCTTTTAAAAAAGTTTTTCACGTAAAAAACTCAGAATATTATTTGGTGAAACCCTATCAGTAGAATGAAGGTTTTTCAACCCCATATCCCTGCCCTCTGCCACAGTTTCACCGCAACCCTGTATGGAGCTAATAGGGTGCATCCCTTTTTCAAGGGACCCCAGGGTGCGTTTTTGTCTTACCCAGGCATATATATATATATATATATATTATATATATATATATATATTAAAATTTTATAATATATACTTCTTTTTTTAAAGGTAGGTTCATGTCTGAGCCGCCGTGGTCACGCATGATACTTGTTTTTTTCATTTGTATTCCCTTGGATGAGACGTGGTAGGTCCCCAGTTTCCTTTTCCCGGAGAGTGCCGGTGTTACCTTTTTTTTTTTTTTTTTTTGGTAAACATTTCAGTATTTTTATCCGGGCTTGGGACCGCACTGACTTGGGCTGCTTGGCCCCCATGGCTAGGTAGGCAATCAGGTGAGTTCCCTTCCCCAAGGGAAAAAACGCGCCCCGGGGACTCGAACCCCCCGAAATCAGATTTTCCGTGTGACAGTCTTAGTCCGATCTCTCCATTCGGCCTCGCGGCCTTGACGATCATGGGGTTTCCATGATTTTTCTTTGGGAATTTTGAGCGGTGTTTGCCATTGCCTTCCGCCCCCGGTTTTTTTTTTTTTTTTTTTTTTTTTCGAGTCCCATCTCTATTTACCCGCATGACTTGGGCTGGCTTGGCCCCCGTGGCTAGGTAGGGAATCGAGGGAATCCTTCCCAAGGGAAAAAACGCGCCGGCCGGACTCGAACCCCCGAACTCAGATTGCCGTCGTGACAGTCCTTGAGTCCGATGCTCTAACCATTCGGCCACCGCGGCCCCATATATATATTATATATATTATATATAAAATATAATATATATATAATATATTATAATTATGCATGGGTAAATTTCATTCATGCAAAAAGTTAAAAAAAACTTGAAACGTTCGAGCGCGACGTCTCTTCAGGGAGGGATGTTTTCGTCCTCCCTCCGGATTCCCAACGACGGCTAAAAACAATATTCAAAAAAAACAGAAAAAATTTATAAAATAAACTATCTGATAAGAAAAATTTCCCAAAAGCGACATAAAAATCTACAAACACAGAAATGTATTTTTAGTCCGTGTATTATTTTTTTTATTTTGTTTGATTTTTATGTTCCTGAACGCAAAAGGTGTAGATGCGGTTTCTGTCGTGAAAAAAGTGGGCCCCCCGGGCCGGGGGAAGAGTTAAGCTAGGAAATGAAGGGGGGGAAGGTGGGGGCTTGGAACCCCACAGCGCAAACCCACTCCAGGGCCTTACCCCAAGCCCCCGTGAAGGAAGGGAGGGGCGCGGGGAAGGGGGGGGGGAGGAATGCGAGTGAGAGGGAAGGAAAAAAAGGAGGAACGGTCGGAGGGGGGGGAAAGGCGAAAGAGAATGGGAAGAGGGAGGGGAAAGGGGACGTTAGGGAGTGGGGGGGGGGGGGAAAACAAAAGGGGGAATGAATGAAGGGGATGGGAAACCCTCAGAAGAACAAAAAGCGCGCTGAGGGGGGGGGGGGGGGGAAGCGATAAAGGGGAAAGGGGGGGAGTGGGGGATGAGGGGGAAAGGGAAGGGAACAAATGAAAATGGGGGGGAAAAAAATGGGTGAGTGAGGGGAGAGGAAAAGAAGAGATAAGCTTGGGGGTGGATGCGGGGAGGGAGGGGGGGAAGTGAATGAAGGGGTAAGAGAAAAGTGAATAAGGAGTCGGGAAAGGAAAAAAGAAATGGGGGGGAAGGGGAGGGAAAAAAAGGGCAAAAGGGGTTTTTTTCCCCCCCTGGGGCGCCCAAAAAAAATCCCCCCCCCGGCCGCCCGACGGGTTTTTC
>NW_023663141.1:0-15283 GCF_015228065.2 Penaeus monodon
GTTTATTATATATATAATATATATATATATATATATATATATATATATTATATGCATACACACATACACACACTTACATATATATATATATGTTGATCTAGACCAACATGCTGGTTATCTGTTGATGGAAGACGTGACAAATCATCTGCTAACAGAGTTCTGTCCCTAGTTTTTATCGGATTGTGACATCATAATGCTGTAGCCTCATCAGCCTTCGCTGCAATGTGGGGGGTGCTGTTTTAGATTTTTTAGTTGAATCTTTTCTAGTGGTTTGTGCTTGTTTATTCACTTGGAATGCATTGACATACTCAATGCTTTGACATACTCATGCGGGGTGAAATCTTTCACATCCAAACACAACTGCAGGTACTTCATTTAAATATTCACATAGTGCTGCTCTGTTTCAGATTGACATCTAGATGCATAGGCGATAGGCTTATCATCTTGCATTAATGCAGCACTGATGCCTTTTTGTGATGTGCCTCTTGTATGATCGCTGACTTATTCAGATTGAAGTGTGAAAGTGTAGAATCTGTGCACAAAATAATATTTTTGTGCTAAAAGGCCCTCGGGTTTTGCTGATTGCAAAATACACACCTTTTTTTTGAGAAGACCTTTAGGTGGGGCAGCTCTATCTGCCATATTGAGATAAATTGTGAGATATAAAAGACCATTCCCAAAAACTTGCAGCTCTGTAACTTTTTTTTGAGCCCCAGAGGTGCTTTATTTGCTGATACTTGTCTGGATCAGGATGTGAGCCGTCCTTTTAATAGTACTAAGGAATTCTTCCTGCTTGATCATGTATTTTGCACTGATGTTTATCAGTCTTTGCTGCTTGGCTATCAAGGACTGGTTATACAGTTGGTGTCCTGCTCCTCTTCAGTTTCCCAAACACGACTACGTTATCAGTAATGTCAAAGGCTCCAGGACACCTTCAGGGATCTGAACGTCTTATGACATACTAGACCAACAATATTTTAGGGTATGCGTAGCAGCCAAAAGAAGCGTTGAATTTAATGAGGGATGAACTCGCTTTGTCAATTTTGACTGACAAGTAGCCTTTTTTTCATTGAGCTTGTTGAAATATTTTGAATCTGCAGACTTATGTGATGTCCTCTTCTATAGGCGTCTTGTGTTGGCTTCTTTTTATGGCTATTCAAATCTATAGGATCTAAACACACGCATACGATGCCATCCTACTTTTGAGTAGACCATGCTGGTAAACCCAATTGTTGGTTTAGGCACCTTTTTGATAACTATTTTTTTTACTTTCTTCAATTTGGTTTGAAGGTCTTCCTTCTTATGTATAGATGATTTTCTATGTGGTATTTTCCCTTAAATTTCCTAACGTTTTCAAACTGATCGGTCTTATTATTGATTCATCCAGAGACGTAAGACCATTGTTTGTGAGTTAATTTTTGTCTTGTGAATTGTGACTAAGCCTAGGGCTCTCAGAATTAGTAGACCTATAATAATTCTTGATCTAGAACATGTTAGTCTGTATCTCGTTGATCTTGTGTTCACTTTAATTTGATTGAACCTAAATGTTAAAATTTCTGCTTATTCAAAGCAATCAAGTTCCTTTTCGGTTGCTAGTCAGACAGGCTTTCGGCTTTTCATTTGCATCGACTAAGTATGGCACTTGTCTCCCGGTCGCACACTTCTGATTTTTCACTTTCCACAATATTCGGTACTTCTAAGATGTTATTACTTCTTTTCCCTCTCTTTTAGAGTTTCGAGACGAAGTACAGCTGCCACCATTTTGGGCTGTTTGTGTATATTCTGGAAAGGTCTACAGTGAGTGAAGTGTTCATATAAGTGCATGTTCATGTTAAGGGGGAAATGCAGTACTTGTATAATAATTAGATAATAAAACATATTACAATGGAAATAAAATAAGTAATCAAATGATAATATATAACCTCTCTCTCTCTTTATATATATAATATAATAATATATTATATATATATATATATATATATATATATATATGTATATATATATTATATATATATATAATATATATATATATATATTAGTAGATTTAGCATCCTTTCAACCAAGGTCCAAATAATTATTTTCTCTAGACCTTGCTTTACTTTGAGCCATGGAAACTTCTATTACAGGTTGTACCACTCCCTCTCGATGAAAGTCCAAGTTGGCATCTGTTAGATGCAGTTATTTATTGCAATTATCTACAGTTTTTTTTGTTTTTGTTTGTTTCCTATTTATATTATATTTATCACTCTCATTTCTTAACCATTTTCAAGGAAAATAAGCTGAAAAACACTTATCATAATGTATCACTCAGACATACTGACAGGGGTGAAAATGAGGAAGAGCTAAATGACATCAAAACATTTAGCCAATGCGTATGTCCCTTGATATATCAGATATAGCTAGATGCATAATTATTTATGTAATTTACTCAATATTGAAAATATAATTATCAAGTGGAAGGTGATGCTTGTATTTAATTTTCCCTTCAATTAACACAAAGAATAAATGCTATTAATTGTGAATATGTTTTCGTTGGGGCCAACGAATCCGGTGTCCAGCCTAGGCAAACGAGAAACTCAATCCATTTTACTTTATAATAGTATATACAGACTTGTCTGTCTAAAACACTTTTAAAAAGAAAAAGACTGGAAATAAACTATGGTGCTAATTGGAGCCTTTACGATAATCTATTTACATATAACAAATGTTCCACCAAACTGTTTTTGGAAAAAGAATGCAAAATGAAATACAAGCACACACACACACACACACACACACGGTGGGGCATTGCATCGCGCCAGTAAAGTATAGCTAAATGCGGAGAAGATTAGGCAATGGGTGATCTAAGTCGTTAGTCATAGGTCTGTAAATGTGTACGGTTCATGTTGAAAAAATAAATTTGGGTTATAAAGTGAGCGAAAAATTTGAAAAATTGAAAAAAATAGTGAGGCTTTGTGAGTCGGGAAGTGAGAGCGAAGGAGAGAGAGGCGAGAAGTGACCACGAATACTGCATGGTAAGCTAGCAGCTATACTCACTGCCGTGAGCATTGCTGTATTTTGTGTTTGTTTTATGGGTAACCATTCAAACCAAGAAAATAAAGCTAACGGAAAGTAGCAGATAGAATTGCGGCTCTTGAAGCCTAGGTAGACAACCTGGTAGCAGAATATTCGAAATTGCGTGAAGAAAACGTAAATTTGAATGAATTGGTTGATAAAATGTGCAGGAACACAACCATTCAGAGAGAGAATACTGAAAAGTAAGACAGATAAATCAAAGAACTCAAGGAAAAGTGGAAGTAGAAACAGTAAACTGTAAGCAGATTGAAAACAGTTTGTCAAGCAGCCAATCTCAAATAATGGAAGAGGCAAAAAAAAAGGCATCTACATATGCTGATGTATCTAAAATAAAGGAAACAGAAAAAAAAAAACATCAAGATCACAAAGGATGAAACAAAAAAAACAGCTTGCAGAGTCGATAAAGAAAAAATGAATTTAAGTCACACCTTGTGCAACACGTAAGGAATATTGCACATTTGACTGATGTATACAAGGGCATAGTCATATTGGGACGAAGAAAAATGTAGAAAAAGCTGTAGATAATGGAATCGAGCGATACAACAATGACAAGAAATTGATTGTCAAGATCATAAATCCCGAACTCTCGGAGCAGAATATCATAGCCCACAGGAGGTTAGGATTATTCGAAAAGGGAAAGAAACGCCCTTGAAAGGTGACATTCATGAATTAGCAAATAGTAACTGGTGTAATAAAGAAAGCTAAAGTCCTGGCCACACACGAAGAATAAAAGAAAATCTGGATAAGAGAAAATATGACCAAAGATGACAGAGAAATACTGCAGAAAAATAAAATTGGAAGAGGCAAAAAAAAAAAAAAAAAAAACGAACAAAGGACTGAAGAGGAAGAAGAAGAAGAAGAAGAAGAAGAAAGAGAAAGAGAAATGTTCAGTCAGAGGGTGGGAGTCCTCCAAGTAAAACAAGTTTACTATCGGAACCAAAATGTGGAGACAGACAATCATTAGCTATAAGGAATACTGAAAGCTTATGTAGAAATAGTTAATACAATTATATCTGGTTTATGTTCGAAGTTACTAGAACTACATGTAATATGCATAACTGAATCCAAACTGGATCCCTCCGTAGACAATGTAACATTAGGACTTAGACTACAATATTTGGAGAAAAGTTATGGCAAATGGAAATAGAGGTGGGGGGGGGGGGGTAGCAATATTGGCAAGGAAAGGAATTATTATAAAGGAGATAGAGATTCAACAAGATTTCATTGTAGAACTAAAGGCAAATGAGGTAGAAACAAACGGAGTAAATATAATCACAATGTACATGCCACCTCATAAATCGGTGTGTTCACAAAAAAAAAAAAAAAAAAAAAAAAAAAAAAAAACGTTAAAGAGCCTGGAAGAAATGCTATAACTTCCGGAAACTAATACAAAAGAAATTCTTGTAACGGCATTTTAATAGCAAAATTGACTGGGAAAGTTCCGATCCCAGGGCTCAGCCACATTCGTGAAATGCAGAAGTACTAGAAGTCATAAATGAATTTTGTCTCTTCCAGGATAAGAGGGATAGGTAGACCGTCTGTGCTTGACCTAATATTTACAAAGAATAAATATGACATTAAGGATATGGAGTACTGCCCTCCTCTAGGAAAAAGTGATCATGTAGTAATAAAGTTGAAATACTGTCTGCTATAGGAAAATCTAATCGAAAGTAAGGTGAGAAAAGAAACGTATAAATTACAAGAGAGGTAATTAAAGAAGCCTTAAAGATTTCTTTGATGGCATAAACTTGGGAAACCCTCCTGAAAGAAGAGAACCTTGATATACAATATTGTAAATTTTGTAGTCTATAAACAATGAGTAGCAAAATTTGTATCATGATTCAAAACTGAAGCAAGAAATAGCCAAAAGTGGTTCAATGATAAATGCAAGAAAAAGAGGAGAAAACAAACAACTCCTTGGAGAAGGTTCAGAGGACACAGATCTCAGGCAGCATATGAAAGATATAAAGTAGGAAGAAATGAGTATACTCAAACCATGAGGGAGGCGAAATTAGATTGAAAAGGATATAATCAATAAATGTACAAACCAACCAAAGCTCTTCTTTAACTACATTAAAGGGCCCCACACACGATCAATTTTTTCGTCAATTAATTGATATCAATTTATTGACGTCAATGAATTGATGGAAAAATTGACCGTGTGTGTGGGGACATTGATATCAATTTAATTGAAACAATTTCATTGAATCAATTTATTGAGAGATCAAAACTCCTTTGATATTTATTGATGGGTCTTCAATAAAATTGAGCGTGTGTGGGCAAAGCGTCAATATATTGATCAATAATTTAGTGTTTTCCCTTGCAGCAGTGAAAGAGTCGTCATCGTAATCATGGCTGAAAAGAAGAAAGTGAGCGTAATTCGGCGTCCATTCTGAAGAAATTCCTGTAATCTCTGGCTCGTTCGTCCCTTAATTCCCTCAGCAATCGTGTATGTCCTAATTCCCTTCGACAGAGATACCATATCTTCGCCCACTTACTCCTCTCTTTCGCTTTGGAGTGTCCAGAGCAAGCACTATTCCTAGAGCCACAGATGCTTTCATCTCGAATTATGAACCAAACTGAAAATTGAAGTAAAATCATTGACCGTGTGTGGGCACAGTGATTTCCATCAATTCATTGACGTCAATAAATTTATATAAATTAATTGACGAAAAAAATGATCGTGTGTGGGGCCTTAATAGTCAGAGATCAAATTAGAGCCACCAACGACAATAACATCGTTTATACTAAAAGGAAGAGGGAATGTGTAAAAGCCTTAATGAGAAATTTCAGTCAGTGTTTGTTCAGGACCCATACTTTGAAATGGCAAGTAACCGTATAAACGTAAATCAGAATACCGAAAATATCATACTCGAAAAGAATGAAATGAGAAATCATAGTGCAGTTTCGTAAACTAGTGTAGTATGGAAACTGTTAGAAAATGTAATTAGGAAACTGGGTTGAATTAATTGAAAAACACGGTATGATATCATATAAACAATGTGGTTTTACGGAAGGTGGAGTGAAAGGCAAACTCCTCTAATGGATGGAAGACTTCCTTCATGAAAAACAGATGAGAAATGTAATTAGAGGGAAACACTACATGGCGACGAGTAACGCGCAGAGTCCCTCAAGGATCGGTCTTGGCGCCGTTTATGTTTACTATTTTCATAAATGATTTAGGGCCAAACATAAGTCCAGGTAGTTATCAGCATATGTTTGCAGACGACGCGAAAAAAAAGGATAATAGACGATGTCTCATGCCAATGCCTCCAAAGTAACACGGGGAACTTATTCATTTGGAGTTGCCATGTAATCATGTTTGGAGAAAGTCAAAATCGTTCACTATACCAATACAAGGAGACGTAATGTTAAACCAATCAGATAAAGAGAAAGACATCGGAATAATCATAGACAGGAACCTAAGCCCATGTATATGATACATGTTTGCCAACATGAAGAGGGCATTCGTGTGTGTGGACGATAACATGGTAAAGCCATCATAAGATTTAGTCTTGACTATGGTTCAGTGGTAAGGAGTGTACATTTAAAAAAGGAATAGATAAACTAGAAAGAGTTCAAAAGGGGCAACACAAGATGGGTACCAACTCGTGAGACGTACGAGCTACGAAAAAACTACAAAAAAACGGGTTTTAACAACTTCAGAAGAAGACAAAGAGGTGACATGGATAATCATGTTCACCCATATTACAGAAAGGGTTAAGTTAGACAAAGATGACTTTATAATTTGAACACAAGAAGGGCGATGGACACAGCAAAAACGTTGAAAGTAAAAAGAGGCGAGAAAGATGTTAAGTTCGGTTTCTCAAACAGAACTATTGAAACATGGAACACTTTTCCCAAATAACATGTGTCCCAAAAAAACGTACATCAATAAAAAGATAAATAAATAAATAGATAAACAGAATAATAATAGTAAAGTGTTATATGATAATTTAAATATAGCGGAGGGGACCATCTGAGTAAGCTCTTATTCTGTATTGAAACACTAGGTGAGAACACACACACATATCATAAACCTCCGCGGCGGATTTGGGTTGCAAGATAAGGTTGTTATCCGTTCCCCAGGGTTTTGTTTATCTTATCACGGTATGAAATCGGCCGGGCATTGCTCAGAGTACCTTCGAACAGCGTAAATTGGTAAATTGGACTGTTTTTATTGTAAAAGTCATACTTTAAAACTAATACATTGTGTATATCTGTGGGATGAATTTAGTATTCGCAAGTAAAAGGCAGGGAAATTTATTTCGCCCAGAATTATTCCTATCCCAGGGTGGAGTGGGGCTCCCAATGAGCACGATTTTGTTGAAGAGTCGGTCAGTAAGTTTTATTGTTATTATATCATTGCTGCTGGCTTTGTTATTGCTATACATAATTTGCATTACATTGTAATTATAATTATTATTATTATTTTTTTTTTATAATTGCAGTAAAAACATTTACTTGAAAGATTTTTCTTCTTTCTTGTTATAGACTTGCCTATATCCCTGGATCTTTTGGGTTTCTTGTTTTTTAAATGATATCTTTTTAAATTAATGTTTGTAGGAAAGTCTTTGTATATTTCACTATGTAGACTTTATTGTAGATGGTTGATCTGCACCTGTAATCAAAAGATTTATATCAGTATAGTGTATGTTCTCTTGTCTTAGAGCATGTTTTAGTTTTGTTCTGTGGGAGTTGAATCTTGGGCAGTGTAGTAGCATGTGTTCTTCTTTCTTCTTGTACTATCTGCAAAAAGGGTCATTTTCCAATTTTATTCTAGATGTTTTGGTTTTGTGTGTTTGGTTGTTAGTCTTGTGATGAGTGTGTCTAGTTATCTGTACTTGGCTCGGGTCCATGGTTTTTGGATGTCTTGGATGAGATAATTTTTGTGTTCCAAGATTCTTTTTAAAAATCTTTCCCATTGTTTATTGGTTTTTAAATTGATTTCTTGTATGAGATAATTTGGGTCCTGTGGATGAACATGGGATTATTTTTTTTGTGGGCTTTCTCTGCAGCTAAATTGGCAATTTCATTCCCTTTATATTTTTCTGATGTAATCCAATGACCATAATCTCTTGTTTTTGTGAAAGTATATGTTTTTGTATTTCGTATGTGATTTTTTTATAGTTTAACTTAATGGTATGGGGTTTTGTATTAGTTTGTAGAGATGATTTTGTCTGTTAATATTACTGTGTTTGTTTATTTGTTTATTACATAATTCAATCCTTGTTTTATGGTAAATTTATTTTTGCATGATTGATTTCTGTTTTAGGGGGAATTTCCAAATAGTTGTTATATTTTTGTTCTGGATAAAAATTGATGCTGATGTTGATTCTCTGAGCCATCAGTGAATATTCTGTTAAAGTTTTTATTATTAATATTTATTAACTCACAGTATTGTTTTGTATGATAATTTGAGAGGTATTTTTTGTTATATTGTCCATAAAGCTTTCTTGTATGTTGTCTGAAATATCATGCCATGGGGATATTAGGGATATGTTTGGTATTACATTTGAAGTTATGTCTAGGTTTAATTTTTTCTTGTTTCAGGAACTCAGTGAGTACTTTTTGATCTTTTGTCTCTTTGAGGATTGTATTCTTTTATGTATTTTGCTATTTGCTGTTTTACTGGTGGTGTATTTTTTATTTAGGATTTTTGTTAATTCAGGTTCTTTTATTCTATTATTTAAAGGTGGAATATTTGTTAATACTTGGAGAGCTAAAATTGGAGTTGATCTAAAACATCCAATTGCCCGTCTTAGTACTTGATTTTGTAAAGTTTCTAGTTTTTTTAAATTCTGTATATTTTGCTGCTCCAGACATTGTAATTCTTTATTATATTTTTGGTTTTATGTATATTTTATAAAATTCTATTAGAGTTTCTCTGCTTCCTAGTTTAATGAAATTATTTTTTTCATTACATTCTGCTTAAAATATCTACTTTTAAGTTTATATATGTGTTTTTTCCATTTTCGTTGAGGGGCATCTAGTGTTAAGCCAAAGATTTTATTACTTGAGTATACTTAAGTTCTGTATTATCTATTCTATTTTAGGTAATTGGTTTATCTTTTATTGAGAAGTACATCAATTTACTTTGTGAACTTCCTTTTCTAGTCCCAATGATTGGCCCATTCTTTTAGCTTGTGTAATTCCATTTCTATTTTATTGGAGGCTTCTAATTGGTTTTTATTACTTGTTAATAGGGTTATATCATCTGTGTATATTATTTTTTCAACTTCTTTTGATAATTTTAGGTCATTTATCAATACATTAGATAGAGCTGGACTTATTGGTGAACCTTGAGGTTTGCTACTTTGTATTCTTCCTTTTTCTTTTTTGTTTTGAACGTTCTTTTTTGTAGAAAATCATTTAACTGAGTCCTAGTTTTGAAATTTTTATTATTAGTGTTTCATAATTAACTGTGTCAAATATATATATTTTTTAATCAATGCATGCTAACATGATTTTTTTTTTTAATGAAAACTATATTTATGTGGCTGTCTATTGTGTGCAGTACATTAGGTCTGAATCATATTAGGTCTTTATCTAGGTTGTTATGCTGTAACCACCATATTAATCTTTTTGTAATAATATTTTCAAATATCTTGCCAGTACATGAAATTCTACTAATAAATCCATATGAATTTGCTTCTGAGGGAATTTTGCCTGGTGTTATTATAGGATTTACCCCTCAAATCCCTTGCTCATTGTTGTGGGGGGCTGAGAAGATGGAAACTGGGGCCCAATGTAGGGGATCACCCTTATCTTGGACCTCAGCCCTCACCCTCAACTAATTTTGCATGGTCTTTTCTGCTCCCCCTTTTCTTCTCTTCTTCATCATCCCCTTCTTTTTTGTACTTCCTAAGGTGTGAAAGCCGTGCTAAAAGGATGAGAAGTTGGCTTTGTGTCAGTCATGAACGGCATCCAAGATCCATGGGCATGGTATTCCCTTGGTTAATTGTAAGGGAAAATTTCTCCCCAATAATTTCAGGCTCACCATGGCCAATAATGAAGAAGTTTTACCCTTATTAGGAGCTTTAAGGCTATCTGAAATGGATTTCATTGGTTTCTTAACCCCTACCTCTCCTTTTGAGTACCCATTTTAGCCAAGCCAAGTAGGATCAATTCTTTCTGATTCCCCCAACAGCCCCATACTCTGACAATACCCTTCTCTTCCAACAATGACTCCAAAAACAAGCAGACAAAGTTTCCTTTTCATCCATTCTGATCATTCATGCCTTGTCATATTTACATCTGAGTCCAAGCTCATGCACTATCTACCCTGACTGATCTTGGTAAACCTATTCCTGCCCAACCTCATTTCACCTTTAATGCTTGTACCGGAACTGTTTCTGTCTCTCCAACTGACTGTCCTGTCTACAATAAGGACTAGTCAGATTGTGAAAATGATTTATTCACATGCAATATTGACTATGATGCAGTAACAGTCCAGTACTATACTATTCCTCCCAGAGGCCAACGTAAGTCATACACCAATATTGCCAAGATTAGCTTCCGTAGATATGACCTCCCTCATGAAGGTTATATTGTCCTGTCCTGTCCAACCATATCAAACCCCTTCCCTATCAATGTCAGAAATATTGCTGTTTGGCCACCCGCCAAACACTGTCATTCCACAGCCTGCTGCCCTCTGTGTGCCCAACCTGCTCATGGCTGTTCAAATTGCTCTGCTCACACATGCACATGTGCCAATTTTAGTCGCTCCCATAGTGTATTTATAGAAGCTGCCCTACCTACAAGCTCAAATCTGAAGTTGTAGTTCTCAGATTCAATCTAGGCCTCACTCTATGTGAGGCGAGACAAGAAACATGTCGAAAAGGTTTTTCTCTTTCTACCTATTTGAAAACTGCTTCGCTCCCCGCCCCTCCCGTCTTCTCAAGAAGTCTGAGCATCTCTCCAGTATCTCTTCCTTCTACCCTGAATGAACTTACCTTTACTACCTCTCTCCCCCAGTCAAATTCCTTTCCAGTCTAAATCCAGATACTCCAATCACTACCACATCCCCGATGCTATCCCTCCTCCTTCTCACTCTACCTGTCGCACCACACAACTTAACTGTTCCACTCCATCATCTCCTACCACATCCTCTCCTACACCCACCTTTTCCTTTTCCTCTTAGACATCTATTCCCTTTTCTCTTCAAAAAAAAATTGTTTTTCAGACTTCCCCCCCCCCCCTCCCCCAACTCCCCTCCAGGAACTCTTGAAAATATCCAAAAGTTCATAAACATGACTCAAGAGTGATCCACTCCCTCATTCATTCCTTTAGTTGTTCTGCATTCAAAGTATTTGCCGATATCCATCCTCCTAATCCTCAAGTTCCCCCCTACCCCTTTATCTCCCACTCAGCCCAAAAACACCCCATCCAATCCTCTATGTGCATCACCAATCCCTCTTCCTCCCTATTATCATTACCACCCCCACATGGATGCTCATCTGACTCCCTTACGTTAAAACAAGGTCCTTCTGTGGATCCCTCCCTTCCTAACACTCTTTCTGATACTTCACCACCATCCCTTTCCTTATTTCATTCTCAGAATTCTCCTACTTCCACAACCATAGTTTCTTACCGTATTACCACTTGATTACTTCATAATAGCTCTTTTGCAGTTTTCCCATACATTGTTACTCTTCCTTCCTCAGACACATACTCTCCATTTGATCTGATCACCCTATATCTTTAACTACATCATTTTATAAATCCTGACTGTATTCCAGTTGCTCCCCCTCTATACCCTTTTCAATTATTCTATCCTCTAGCATTCTACAACCTTTGACATCTAACATGTCTTATCTTGATCATTGACTCATTTCTCTCCCTTTTTGCCACAATACTTTACTATAGTGCTATATGGCCTTTGATGTCTAACACATTTATTTCTTCAAACCATTAACCATTATCCATTATAGGATTTATTTGTGTATTTTTTAATGATTCTGGGTATTCTTCTATGGTCCAATGTGAGTTGAAATTGCTTAATATTGACCCTAGTATGTTACATGGGACATTCTTGTAAAACTTTTATGTAATTTCATCTGGTCTGAATGCTTTGCTATTTTTGGCATTCTTAATTGCTGTTTTAATTACACTAGGGATATTTCTTTATTTATTTTATGTATATTTCTTAATTAGTCTTCTTTTTAAGTATGACAGTAGTTTTTTTTGTTTTTTTACTTACAGTTTTCATATTCTTAAAAAAAAAATCAGTCTTTTGTAATACTTATTAAAGGCATTTTTTTCTATTAGTGGGTATTCCATTAAAGTTGTGTTTCCTGTTAATTTCTTTTAAAAATTCCCTTTCATTCTTGGGGTTTTCAAATTCAGTGTAGCATGATTCCTTTTTTGTTTGCATAATTATAAATCTAGCTTTTGCTAATAATCTCTTGCATTCTAATTGGTTTATTAATGTAGGGTTTTTTTCTCCATTTATGTAAATCTTTATTTTTTCTTTAATGATGTCATTGCATTCTGTATTCCACCATGGATTATTTGGTTTATCTTTGTATTTTCATGTATCCAATTGGAAATATTTTAGAGCAGTATTTTAGTTCTGTAATTTTCCAAGTGATGTTAAATTTCCTGTTTCTGTGCTCTAGTTCTCTTTGAATGTCCATCCATCCTTCTTTCATATATTTTCACTTTTTCTCCTTTAACAAACTGCTGTCTTTATATGTGTTATCTTTTATTATTATTGGCAGATGGTCACTATCTAGGTAAGATACTGTTTTTAATTGAATATGGCTTAGGGTTGGTGATCCAAATACTAGGTCTATGGTAAATTTTTGGGCTGTTTTGGGATCAACTCCACTTATTTGATTTTTTGGAATTAGCATTATTAAATTATTCTGACTTTCCCATTTTATTATGCTTTCACCTATTATATTAATTTGCCTGTAACTTATATTATCATTCCAGTATGGGTGATGAGCATTAAAGTCCCTCATCATTGATATTTGATCTGTGATTTTATCTGGATAGTATTGAAGTTC
Organism: Penaeus monodon; assembly: GCF_015228065.2. Taxonomy (NCBI): domain Eukaryota; kingdom Metazoa; phylum Arthropoda; class Malacostraca; order Decapoda; family Penaeidae; genus Penaeus; species Penaeus monodon. The sequence goes on from NW_023663141.1 coordinate 13,089, forward strand.
TTCAGTTTTTATGTCATTACATGGGTTGTATATTATTTTATGTTCAACCATTTGCTTTTGTAGTTTAATTTTTATTCTTAGAGTTTCCAGTTTATCAGTGTCCATCTCTTAATTCAATTTCTTTAAATTGTAAATAATTTTTGATGCATATAACTATGCTTCCTCTCACTTGATTTAGTGTATCTTCTCTGATTATTGTATAGTTATTTAGAATAGATTTGTCTTTTTCTCTTAACCAAGTTTCTGTTATGGCTGTTATGCTTACAGTTTCTTTGTATACCAGATATTTTATATTGGTTTTCTTGTTCAACACGGATTTTGCATTCTATAGTATTAAGTTGTTCCTTTTAAAAATCTAACAGATCTTTTAGCAAATAATTTTTTTTTTGTTGCATATATTATGTTTTGAATTATTGATTTATCTGAGTTTCAGTTATTTATTATTTTTGTTATCATATTAAATATGTTTTTAGCTCTCTTTATCCAGGAAAAATCCCATACATTTCTTTCGTTATTATCATTTGTGTTATCTCTGTGTATTATTGGGGTTGACAGTGACCATGTAATTGGTGAATTTAATGTGTCTCTTTGTTTGGTGTTTATTTTAGATATGTTTTCTTCTTGTTTATGTTGTGTTTATTGTTTTATGTCTCAATGTGTCATTTGTTGTGTGTTGTTTGAAGTGCATGTCTTAATTCTGTTTCAAGTTTTTATTTTATTATTTATTATTTATTTTTTGCCTGAAGTGTTGAGCTTTCTGCTTGTTGTGTGTTGTTTGTTTTGTTATCTTTGTTTGTTGTATTGTATTTTTTTTCTTGTATTTCACAACTTTCTTTTTTTGTTAGGAGTTTTAGTTGTTGCAATTGTCTTTTTATCTCTATTGGGTGTTATGTTTTCTTGTTCACTTCTTGTGCTATGGGGAATGTATACTCTCTCACTTGGCTGCTAGTATTGCCTATAGCTACTCTTTTGGGTAGAGTCCCTCAAAAAGTAATTCTTAGGGATTTATTTAGTATCCAATTTTCTTCACGTTTTTATCATTATTTTGGCGTTTTAATCTTATTATATCTGTTCTGTCATTTGATTTGTTCCTAATGTTCAGAGTTTATCTTTGATGTTTTCAATATTTAAATCAGTTTCAACTTGGATTATTGTTCCATAGGAACAGGTTATGTATTTATTTGATGTTGGTTGTTTTTATATTATTTCCCAGTCTCCTAGTATGTTTATGTCTTTAAATGGTCATAATTTGTTTATGTCCTTGATTTCAAATCAGTACTCCAAGAGAATCTTCAATTATGTATTTCTGGAATTCTGATTTTAATGGATTGTTGAAATATGTGTTGCAGATCCATCTTTTAATTGGATAAGTACTACAAAATTTTAATTTCCTACCTCCATATATGTTAGATTATTGCTTGTTGTTGGTTGGGGTTCTTCTTGGCTTCTTTGTTTTTCGGTTATTTTGAGATTGGTTTTCTTCATTAGCACTTTTTAATCCTTCTCTTGTTCTTTTTCTCTGGTTATCATGGTCCATGTATTAGGCTGATTCAGGGTCTTCTCCTGGATCAGAATTGAGGTCAATGTCCAAAGGATTAATATTTTCCTTTCACTCGAAAATTTCATGTTCACTTAACAGTTTCACTCGGTTCTTCATTTGAAAGATACACTTCACTACAACTTAGGTAATTATTTAGTTTCAGTGCCATCCAACCTTGCATCATTATTTTTATTCCAATTATTCATAGAGTAAAATGTATGAATTTGTTGTTTTCCATTACTAGTGGTCAGTTCAGGAAATTAATACACATATTGGTAATTGTTTATGAAGTGTCCAGACCCCTCTGAGACTAGGTCCCTATTACTCAGCCTGGGAATCCATAAACATATGAACCAAAAACCTTCCTAGCCTGAGGATTTTGTCACTAGACCCCCACCCAAATGCTGTATATCTCTTTCAGGCTCTGTCTCTGAACCCCCACTCAATCGCTTTGGAGTTTTGCCAATTGTTTGCAAAGTGACTGTACCCTCCTGATGGTAATTCCCTATCACACATATGCACACACAGACATGCACACACACACACACACACGCACACACACACCACCACACAGCACAACCCACACATGCACACACCCCGCACCACCACACACCACCACCACGCACCACGACCACACACACACACACACCAACAC
>NW_023663142.1:7500-15282 GCF_015228065.2 Penaeus monodon
TTTTGCTCCTCTTTGCAAGATGGATAATCCTCGCAGTTGACGCTTGCATCTTTTTGTCATGCAATTTGCATAAAGTGTCCTCCACTTCCATGAAATTTGATATTCTCGATCTTTTTCTTTCCGTCTCTAACTTTTGGTAATAGCAAAGTAGATCTCAAGGGAAGGAGGAGCAGCATTTCCCAGGGAGAAACTAATCCTTGATTATTATTTTATTGTCATTATCAAGTTTAAATACCTTTTTTTCACAAAACTATTTCAAAGGATAGTTGTTTTTTTTTCTATTAGTATCATTGTTATCAATATTTTTTTTTCTTCTTAATGTCGTGATGATTAGCAGCTAATGTTGCATCATTATCAATTTACTTTAACTACAGTTGTTCATCAGTATCAAAGATATAGTCTTATCATTATCATGATTATTTCACTGTCGTCGGTATGATCACTATGAATATTTTTATTACTATTATCATTATCATCATCATTATTATCATTTTTATTATTATCATCTTACTGTTGTTATTATTATGATCTTTAGTATTACCATTATCATTATCATCATTATTATCATTATCATTTATAATTATTATTATTATTATTATTATTATTATTATTATTATTATTATTATTATTATTGATACTGCTGTCATTGTTTTTATCATTATTTCATTTCCACTATTATCATAAATATTATCTTAATTGTTATCATTATTTTTATCATTATCTTTGTCATTGTTTTGCAATTACTATTTTCATAGTAACTGTCATTATTATTATTATGTTACTATCATATTTTTTCCATTCCTTTATGATCTTTATTACCATTATTATCTTTATTATTTTTATTATTATAATTGTTTTGAAATTGTTTATCATTTTTACTATTATCACTTCCGGTGCTATTATTAATCTGATCTTTATTCTTATTCTCATTCTCATTATTATTATTATTGCTGTTATCTTTCATAATCATTATCATTACCGTTGTTATCAATATCGTTATTAACATTATTATCATTATAATTCTATCAGTACATTGTTACTAGTATTATCATGATTTTCATTACTAATTTCATCTTATTACCATCATATCATCACATTACCATTTTAATCATCATTATCATCCTGATCATCACCTCATCTTCATTATCAATACTGTTATTGCTATCATCCTTAATATTTTCTTCCTCTATCACCACGATCTCCTTTTTCTTGTCATTATCAACATCATTATTGCTATTCTGATCATTGCTTTAATTACCCTTATCAATATCAGTTCCGCGATCTTTATCATCACAGGTTTTATTATCATCATTAACGTAACATTTTCAAATAAAATATCCTTTGCTCATCGCTTGTTCGCTGCCATTTTTATGATGACACAATACCACTGCCGGGTAAGGTCGGTATCTGGGGCCCGGATTTATTTTACCTTTTTTTATATCCATTTTCTTTTATCCATTTATAAATTGGAAATAAAATATAGAATGATCTTCCATTTATCTGCATAACAAAGTGAAACCATTGAGGCATTGGGGCATATTCCTGAAAATTCGCAGTATTTGAATAAATGAATATGCACGCATACCTAGTGATTTATATGTATATAATATATACATATATATACATACACATATATGTATATGTGTACGTGTGTGTGTATGTATAAAGATTTTATTCGAATTCGCTTCTTTTTTCTATTTTAAAGATTAGGTTACCTCCATTTTCAAGAAAATACTAAAAACTTCACCCAGCCCAAAATCCCAATGCATAGACTAAAATTTACATTTCATCTGAAAATATTAAATTATTCAGCAAAATCGAAGGGGTTTATAATGCCATTTCCGCTACGCGAGGAATATCAGCCATTTCTGCTAATTCGCAATTGGATAGAGCGATTTCTGCTGACTTTAGCGATTATTAATACTCTCTCTCATGTTTAAGCCCTTCAAGCCTTTTTCTTTTTTCGCGACGTTGGTACTACTGAATTTCCTTCCGGTACTGACATTGGCATCTCTGCTGATTTATGGCCAATCACTGCTGATTCATAGACTCGCTCACTGTTGATTTGGGGCAACCGGGGAAGAATCTGTACAGGGAGAAACTAATGGATCTCGAAAAAGAAAAAAAAGTAAGAGGGAGAACTTAAAAAAAGAAAAAAAACAAGACACATGTAAAACAAAAGAAATAAAAAATGAACAGAAAATTAAGATACCAACTATATATATGTGTGTGTGTATGTGTGTGTGTGGTGTGTGTGTGTGTGTGTGTGTGTGTGTGTGTGTGTGTGTGTGTGTGTGTGTGTGTGTGTTTAATATATGTATAGATGAATATGTGTTTGTGGGGTGTGTCTGTGTGTGTGTGTGTCTCATCATCATCATCATCATCATCATGAATCAATCCACTGCATACGTAGGCCCTCCTAAACTTTCCAAATTTGTCTGCCTTGCGTTTTTTTTTTTCCAAACTTGGCCCCCAAATTTCGTTATTTCGTCACGCCCATCTTGCCATTGGTCTGGCCCTTGGCCTCTTTTTGCTATCTATAGCCCATCTGGTAACTTTCTTTTTCCATCTGTCGTCCTGTCTCCGACATATATGACTTTACCTTTTTTTAAACTCACAAGTATATCTTCCACTTTTGTCTGTTCCCTATCCATGTTGCCCCCATCTGATCCCAGAAACAACCTTTCCATCACTCTCGGACACTTATTAGTTTTTCCCCTCCAGTAATTTGGTTGCAGTCCCTGTTTCTGATCCATGGTCATAACTAGGAGGACGCATTGGTTAAAAACTTTTCTCTTTAAACATAGTGGCCAGGAGCCTCTTAGTTTGCTACTGTGTCTGCCGAAGGCGCTCCCCTAGACTGACGCGTCCCCTTAATTTCCTCTTCGTTGATGTGTTTTTTCTGTAAAAGGGTTGCCCTAGATATCTATACTTGTCTACTACATCTAACGCTTCGCCTTGACATGTATCTATTCGAAATTTAACCAAATGTTTAACATGATCTCAATCTTTTTCTTGTTCATCCTAAGTCTGACTTTCATACTTTCTCTATTCAATCGTTTATTTGTTTGCTGCATTTAAAAATTTCAGATTCACTGAAGAGAACAATATCATCTCAAATCTTAGATTGATTAGGGGTTCGTCTCTTATTTTTATACTCTTTTCCCTCCATTCTAGCTTCTTGAATATTTTCCCCCCCAAGGCAAGCTGTAAACAGTTATGGTAGATGGAATCGCCCTGGGTAACACCTTTTTTTAATTGTTATTTTATCGGTTTCCATGTGGAGCTTGGTGGTTGCTATCCCATCTTCTTCTCCTCTACGCCCTGTCTTCGAATACTTCTAATACTGCTGGTATTTGTACAGTCAAATGCCTTTTCGTAATCGTGAATGTCATGCACAGGGTTTCCAAAATTTGTTTATTTTTCTCTTATTTGGTGACTTTGTGGATGGGTTTGTTGTTGAGAATCCACTGCGGAAGCCTGCCTGTTCTCTAGCTGGTTTTGAATCCAGACTGTCAGAGATACGAGTTATATGACTTTTATGAACAATTTGTAAGTAAGAAGAGGGCTTATAGGTCGGTAGTTTTTAGATCCTTCTATCCCCTTTTTTATGTATCAAAATAATTGTTGCGTTTTTCCAGGCCATCGGAGTTTTTCGTTGAGAAGGGATTTGTTCAAAGCTTGGCTACTTTCACTGTTGCTATTTCTCCTGCATCTATTAAAGGGCTATACTAATTCCGTCTTCACCTGTTTTTTTTCCCCCTCTTCATGCTCTAAATTTCCGCGTCCGCTGGTATCCGTGGCTGTTTTATTTGAGTTGTATAGATCCCTGTAAAAGTCTTCCACTACGCTTATGATTTCATTTTTAATTAATTTCAGTTCTCCGTCTGGTTTCTTTCTTGCATACATTGTGTATATGTGTGTGTACAAAATATATATATATAGATAGATAGATAGATAGATAGATAGAAGATAGATAGATAGATAGTAGATAGAAGGGTAGATAGATATAGATATATGTACATATATACATTAAATATATATATAATATATAATATATATATATAATTTTATATATATATAACATATATATATACATATATACATATATATATATATTATAAAATATATATTATATATATATAATATATATATTATATATATATTATATATATATGTAAGATAGATATATGTGCATTTTAAAATTATATATATAAGAGATAGATAGATAGATAGATAGATATAGATTTTAGATATAGATATACACATGTATTACATAAATTTATATATATATATAATATATATATTTATACATATATATTGTGCGCGCGCGCGCGAGTGTATGTGTGTGTGTGTTGTGTGTATGTGTGTGCGTGTGTGTGTGTGTGTGTGTTTGTCTGTGTGTCTGATGTGCGTTTTTTGTGTGTGTGTGTGTGTGTGGTGTGTGTGTGGGGTGTGTTGTGTGGTGTGTGTGTGTGTGGTGTGTGTTGTGTGTGTGTGTGTGTGCGTATCTATCTACCATCTTTTATTTTCCCCTCTCTTATATATATTTTGCGCATATATTATATATTATATAAATATATATATTTTATATATATAATTATATTATATATTTTAAATATATTATAAAATTATAAAATATATATTCACATATAAAATATTTTAATATTATATATATATATTATATATTATAATATATATATATAATATATATATAGATAATAAAATATATTTTTATATTTAATAATATATATAATATATATATATATAGGGCATACATATATACATATATATATATATACTACTTTACATTCATATATATATGTGAATATATATATATATATATAAATTATTATATATATTATTTAAAATATTTTATAATATAATATATTATTATATATAAATTATATATATATGCGCATATAATATAAATAGAGGGGATAGATAGATGGATGGGAAAAATACGCACACACACCCCAAAAACAAAACACACACACACACACACACCACACACACAAGCACACACACACACCACACACCACACACACAAAACCACCACAAAACGCACACTGGGACACACAGACAAACACACACACACACACCAAAACGCACCTCACACACACACACCCCAACACAAACACACACCACCCACACACATAACACACAAAACACACACACAAACACCCACACACACCCCGCACACACTTTACACACACACACACACACACAAAAACCCCCGCGCGCGCGCGCGCACATAATATATGTAAAAAATATATATATTCATTATTATAAAATATATATGATTACATGTGTATATCTATATCAAATATCTTTTATCTATCTACCCTTTTTATAATATATATATATATATATATATATAATATATATAATTATATATATATATAATGAATATGTGCAAATTTCTATATCTATATCTACCCTTTTCTTCTATCTATCTATCAAATCTATCTTCTCTCTAAAATATAAGGTTTTATTTTCACATATATCTATCTCTACATATATATTATATTATATTATATATTATAATATATATATATTAATATATATTATATATATTTTATATATTTTGGAAATAGGTAATATATAGGTATATATATATATATATATATATAAAAATATATAAATTTATATAATATATTTTAATTTTTAATTTTACAAAAATTATATCTATTTTATCTTTTTATCTATCTATCACTATCATTATATCAAACTATCTTTTTATCTTTTTCTATATATATATTATATGTACCACCATATACACAATTTTATGCAGAAAAAAACCCCAAAGGACGGAGAACTAAAATTTAATAAGAAGAAATCTAAGCGTAGGGGAAAACTTTTACAGGGATTATAAAAACTCAAATGAACAGCCACGGATACCACGGACGCGGTTTTAAAGACCCTGAAAGAGGGGGGAAAAAAACAGGTAAAAAGAGGGAAATTAAATTTAGCCCTTAATAGTTTGCAAGAAAAAATAGAAACAGTAAAAGGGTACCCAAAGTTTTTGAACAAATGCCTTCTCACGAAAACTCCGAGGGCCCCGGAAAAAACGAAACAATTTTTTTGATACATAAAAAAGGGGAAAAAGGATCAAAAAAAACTACCGCCTAAAAGCCCCCCCTCTTTTTACTTACAAATTGTTCAAAAAAGTCTCATAACTCGTATCTCTGCCAGTCTGGATTCAAACCAGCCTAGAGAAAGGCAGGCTTTCGCAGTGGATTATCAACAAAAAACCACAAACCACACAAGTCACCCAAAAAAAAGAGAAAAAAAAAAAAAATTGGAAAAACCCTTTTGCATGACTTCACCCATTACGAAAAGGCATTTGACTGTACAAATACCCGCAGTATTAGAAACTTTTTCGAAAACAGGGCGTAGAGGAGAAAAGTGGGATAGCAAACCCCCAAGCTCCCCCCCCATGGGAAAACCCATAAAAAAACAATTAAAAAAAAAGGGTTAGCCAGGGCCCATTCCTCTCACCCTAAGTTTACGCTTGCCTTGAGAAATTTTCCAAAAAGGGTAAATGGGAAAGAAAAAAGTATCCCAAAAAAAGAGACAAAACCCAATCAATCTAAGATTTGCAGATGATATTGTTCCTTATTAATTTAAAACCCAAATTTTAACTAATAAAAAATAATATTTAAAAAAAATAAGATCTTTAAAATTGAGTTAATTGAATATTTGTAAAAACTTATAGTATAATTATAATTTAAACCTTAAAAAATAAGCGAAAAAATAACGCTTCAGGATAGTTTGGTTAAACATAAGAAAATTGATATATAAAAATTTATAAATTTATTAATATAATATAAAAATCAAACCAAATATATAAAAAACTAATAATCCAAAATTTTGGAAGGTTTTTTTGGGATTGTGGGAAATGGTCGGAAAAAAGGGAAACTTGAGCAAAAAAAATGAGCATATTGTCCAAAAAATAAAAAAGAAGACCCGGGGTAACCTAAAAGCCAAAGGGCGCAAGGGGCCCGGGAACCCACCAAAAATTTGGCCGGGCAAACGAAGGGAAATTGGAAAAGTTAGGGGGTCAAGCGTGGATTATTAAATTTAATGAATGGAAAAACAAACAAAACAACAAAAACATATTTAAACTATAATAATTAAACCCCCAAAAACAACACAACACACACACACAAACAAAACACACACCCACACACACACATACACACACACATAATAATATATTTATCTTAATTTTTTATATTTTATATTTTTATACATTGTTTGTTTTTTTTTATTTTAATTTTTTATTTATTTTTTTTAGATTATATAATTTTAATTACAATTTTTTTACAACAACAATTTATTATATATAAATTTATTTTCCCTAAATAAGAATCCAATTAAAATAAAATGTATACAATTAAAATAAAAAAATTTAAAGTTGAATAGAGAATATTAATATATCCCCAAATAAAATGTTTGATTTTGGATTAGAATGGTGATATTTGTGGGTAAGGGATTGCCCTATTGGGTTTAATAATTTCCCAATCAATTAAAAATTACACATTGATTTTGGGGGGGAATTTTAATTTTAAAAAAAGGGGCCTAAATTTTAAAAAAAAAAGCAAAATTAATCAACATATCCAACAACACATACACATTTTTAAATTTAAATAAAAACATAAATTAAAAAAATTTCATTCAATTTTAAACGCTTTTTCCAATTTTTTAAATTATTTTATTTTTAAATGAAAGAATGGAGATTTTTTTTTCCTTTTATAATGGGAAAAAATGGGTATAGAA
>NW_023663143.1:5000-7500 GCF_015228065.2 Penaeus monodon
CTCATGGAGAAAATGGAGCCAAAAAGCACCTGTCATAGGACAGAGCACTATATACTATGTATATATCTATCCTATATATATATTATATATTATCTCTAATATATATTATAATATCTAATATATATATTTTATTATATGCTGTGTGGTGTGTGTGTGTGTTGTTGTGTGTGTGTAGTGGTGTTGTGTGTGTGTGTGTGTGTGGTGTGTGTGTGTGTGTTGTGTGTTATGTGTGTGTGTGTGTGTGTGTGTCTTTGCATATACTACCTATCGCTACCTTGACTCGACCGATTGACTACACACCACACACCCACACACCCACACCCACACACCCCCCCCCACACCCACACACACACACACATATATATATATCTATATATATATCTATATCTATCTATTATATTATCTATATCCATCTTATATCTCTATCTCTCTACATCTCCCCGGCAGATCAGTCCGGCTGGTTTCCCGTTGCCTTTCCGTGACCTTTTTTTTTTTATTTGTTTTTTCTTGAGACACTATCTCTGAAGCGAAAGGCCTCTCTACCTTTATTTCCATCCGATCCCAAAGATGTAGCGAGCTGGTTTCGTACTCCTCAGGACAGAACCCCATAATACGGTTCATCTAATATATATTATATATATCTCATATAATATATATATAAATATCTATATATTATCTCGATATATATATATCAACATATACACACACGACACACACACAACACTACCCACACAACACACACACACACACACACCACACACACACCCACACCCACACACCTATCTATATTATATATATATATATAGTATATTATTTATATATATATAGTATAACATAATAATATATATATATATGTGTATATACATACACACATATATGTATAATATTCACGCACCAAAACACACACACACACACACCCACACACTCACACGACTCACACACACACACACACACACACACACACACACACACATTATTGATATACTAACCAAGATGATAGATATATGATAGGTAGACAGATAGAGAGATAATACACATACAAAAACACGCACACACGCACGCACTGATAATTATAATTCAGTATCGCTCCCCCTCACGAAAAAATTACCTAATGAATTAAAGAATGATAGTGTTCCCATGTCAGCCACTACGCAGGAGAGATAGCACCGTGCTCAGACTTATGGCCCGGCGACTGCCTAGTTTGGTGAGCGTCAGTGCTCTCCGGGGACGTCGGAAGAATAATTGGTCGTTCAAATTTGCTGGTCGTTGAAAATTGGCACTGTGGGTTCTTGGTCTACACCTCTGTGTTTTATATAAGGGGTATCGTGACCTTCAACTTTTTGGCCATAATCCGCGTTTCCATTGTCCTTTTAGGTGCGATCCAAACCAGTTTGGTCCATGACATTACGCCTCGTATTGGACTTCCTTTCATGTTCCATTTGTTTAGCAGTTTGATGCCAGCCAGATGTGACTGCGATTTATTAGCATTGGACAGGCGATGTATTATCTGTAAGTAATGGTCCTCCTTGGCCCCGTCATTGCAAGAGGTTTCTGATTCCTTTTCTAACCTCGGACGCTCAGATTACGGGCTCTGTATCTTATATCAATATCATTCTCTGATTGACAAAGGGCACATTTTCAGTCCATTAATGCTTTAACCTACCCGTCCTCACCGCCTAGTTAGGTTCTAGATTTCACCTGAAAGCTTTAGAACATGCAATGAAACGAATCCCTGAGCCCCCGCCCCTCCGAGTAAAAGGGGCCCCAACAGCTCGCCGGACTGGAAGACTTCGGCCTTAAAGGGCGCTAGGCCACAATCGCCCGTAAAGCCGTTAATGGCCTGACTGACTCGTCAGTCTTCGCGGTTTATTGGATCTCTTTTGAAGATAAGCAAAAGAAGCTGCGCCATTACTCGTAAAGCTTGGTTTCAATCAGTACAATGCCGTGATTACTTTTTCTGACTGCTGCTGCGTTGATTCTCATACTTGGCACTCCGACACTGGTGCACACAGACCCCTCCATATCCATACTCACACAAACACACACACAGGCGCGCGCGCACACACACACACACACACACACACACACACACACACACCACCAGGACACACACACACACACACACCACACACAAACACCACACACACACACACAACATGCATATATACATCTATATGTATATATATACACACACACACACACACACACCACCACACAGGCACCTATATATATTATATATATTATATATATATATATATATATTATTTGTGTGTGTGTGTGTGTGGTTGTGTGTGTGTGTGTGTAGTGCGTGTCTTGTCTTGGTCTGTGTGCATACACAATTTTTTAAGTATGAATATTGTTTGTATAGATAGCTGTGTTTGCCTTTATATGTGTATTTTATCTATATATACACACACACGCACACCACTCTCTCTCACACACACACACACACACAACACACACACACATCAACACACACACAGACACGTAATATATATAT
>NW_023663143.1:12500-15276 GCF_015228065.2 Penaeus monodon
TGTGCATTAAGGTTTTTATAGGCTTGTGATGTGTACTGTGGCCTGAAAAGAAAGGAAAAGAAAACCGCGTTGGCATCTTTTTCTTGCCTAGATACGTCAGGAGTTTATAACGGAGTCACACTTGACTCCGTGATTTGGCATTGTGAGCGGGTTGACTACATGTGCTTTGGGAAGCGTGTGTTGTGGGGGGACTGTGTTTTGAGCAACTTTAATGGACTGTCGGTGGTTTGTGTCACTAGTTTCTCTCGGCTGTTGATGTGTTTGTGGGAATTTTCCCATACTCATGCTTTGTTCCGCTTGATGTGATGTGTTCTTGTTTTTGTGTATCACGTGAGTATTCTTCTCCTTCCAATACGTGATGTTATTGAGAAGGTTGAATGAATCTAGTGAATCTGGGGAGATCAGTTTTGTGACCTACAGGCTAGCATTTTTGCATATCCCTGTTTTGCATAAGTAAATGCTTATATTGCATGCACACATACACACACGCACGACGCACGCACCTGCACGAACGCCACGCACGCACACACGCACACACATACACACATACACACACACACACACACACACACACACCACACACACACACACACACACACACCACACACACCAACACACCACACACACATAATTCTATTTATCTATCTATCTATCTATCTAGTCTATTTTTCTGTCTGTCTGTCTTGTCTGTCTGCTGTCTGTCTGTCGTCTGTCTGTCTGTCCTGTCCTGTCTCTCTCTCTCTCGTCTCTCCTCTCTCTCTCTCCTCCTCTCGTTCTCTCCTCTCTCTCTCTCACCTCCTCGTCTCCTCTCTCATCCTCTCTCATCTCTTCTCTCTCTCTTCACTCTCTTTCTCCTCTATCTTTCTCTCTGTACACCACACAACACACACACACACACACACACACACACACACAACACACACACCACACACACACACACACACACCCACACACACACATATCTATATATATATATATATATATATATATATTATAATATATATAGATATGGTATATACATATATATATTCTATATATATATATAGATATCTATATATATTCTATATGTATACTATATATATATATATCAATCAGTGTACGTGCACACCCAATCGCCGCACGCGAGTGTGGTTGGTTCATACCATGCAGACCCATTGCCGCGCGCGTATGTAGCCATGCCACTCAATGTATTTACTTAATTTTAGGTAAATCGAAACCTAGATTATCCGATGAAGTTCTTGGGCAAGGAACTTTACCTCATTGCCATTTACCCCTGGGTGGGCACCAAGCCCAATCAGTGCTGCCCCAAACCCGGATAAAAAAAGAGAATGTTCCCAAAAGGGAACACCGGCCTCTCCGTGGAAGGAACTGGGGCCCTACCACTACTCCTCCAGAGCATCCAACATGAAAAATCAATTAAATATCTCTGTGACCACGGCGGCTCAAACATGAAACCCACCGTTAATAAATAAAAAAATATAATATATATATTATATATATTATATATATAATATAAAATTAAATTATTATTATATAACAATTTCAATATATCGAGCCGCCCTTTAGTTTTAAAATTGCAACTTGGGGGGGGGGGGGGGATTTTTTTTTTTTTTCCTCTTCTCTCTTCCCCCTCTCCTCTCCCTCCCCCTCTCTCTCCTCTCCCCCCTCTCTCTCTCTCTCTCTTCTCCTCTTTTTTTTTTTTTTTTTTTTTTTTTCTTTAAAATATATATATATATTAAAATATATATATATAAAATATTTATTTTGTGTGTGTTGTGTGTGTGTTGTGGGTGTGTGTGTGTGGGTGTGTTGTGTGTGTTTGTTTGTGTTTTGTGTGGTGTGGGGGTGGTGTGGGTGTGTGGTGGTGGTGTGTTTGTGTTGTGTGTGTGTTGTGGTTTGTGGGGGGTGTGGGGTTTTGTGTGTGTGTGTTGTGTGTTTTTTATGTAGCATTGGTATGTATGTCTGTCTGTATAAAGCATATGTACATTGTGTGTATCCAGAAAAAAAAAAATTTTTTTAATATATATATATATTATATTTTAAAAAATAAAATTATATAAAAAATATATAAATATAAATTTAAAATTTAAAATATAAATTAAAAAAAAAACCCCACACACACCCCACACACACCCAAAAAAACAACCCCCACCACACCCCCACACACACAACACACACACATAATTATATATAATATAATATATATAATATATTAATAATATATTTTTTTTTTTGTGTGTTTTTGGTTTTTGGGTGTGGTGTGTGTGTTGTGTGTGTGTGTGTTTTTTGTGTGTGTGTGTGTGGTGTATGTATGTATGGTTTTGGTGTTTGGAATAGACAATACTTTCAATATTAAAAAATAACTTGCTGTCTCTTCTGGGGGGTTCTTCCCCCAATCAACCCTAACCAGTATGGGAGGTCATTTAGCCTATTTAGAGAGTAAGGGGGGCATACTCCGGGGCCCAAAGACCCTTTCATTACCCGCATCAAAGGTGTATTCTCGGTAGTTTTCTTCCTTTTTTCCTTTTTTCGGGGGTTTTTTCCCTTTTTAATGGATGGGGAAAAAAAAAAAAAAAAAAAAAAACCAAAAACAAAAAAAAAACCAAAAACTTTTTTTTTTAAAAGGGTTTTTTTTAAAAAATAAAATTTTTATTTTTTTGTTTTTATTTTGTTGTTGTATTTGAATAAAGGGTTTTTCCCTTTTTTTTTCATAAAAAAAAAAAGGGGTTTTTTTTAAAAAGGCAAATTTAAATTTTTGGGGGGGAAAAAAAGAAAA
>NW_023663144.1:0-15274 GCF_015228065.2 Penaeus monodon
TAATACTAATCTATTCTCTTTATATAACTATAGACAGATATAGACATACGGCCACACACACACCCCAACACACACACTTTTGGAATCGCAAGGCAGGGTTCGGGGGGGCCCGTTCCTTTCAAGTCGACTCACTGTGAAAGAGCATGGATGCTGGGGTAAAAGTAGGCTTATTCTACATGAATATGTGAAATATATATATATATATATTTTATATATATTATAAATATAAAATATATATATACACACACACATAATACACAACAAAACACAGAAACCCACATATATGTTATTTTATACATATATCACACACATAGTGCATATATATAAAATTAAACACAAACACACACACACACATACACCCACAACACACACAACACAACCACACACCACACACACACACACAGCCCACACACCCCAACAACACACACACACACACACACAAACACAACATACACACAAAACAAACACATATATGTATGTATATAATATGTTTTATATATATATTATATATATATATTATATATATATTTTATATATTATATATATATATACATAAACACCACGCATCACACACACACCCCAACACACACCCCCACAAAACCCCCACACACACATCTACACAATTACGGGTATTTTAATGAAAAACAGAAGGAGGGCTCAAAATGTTAACAAATATATTTAAAGCAAAATAATATGGGGAAAATTAGTCCAAAACAAAATTGTATATCATAGACTGTGAGTGACAGTTCTCAAAACTTCATGGCTTCTCAAATTTTTCATATGTGCCAATGACTTACTTTAGCTTAACTTATATCAACCGATACTTTCCAGTGAGTCTTCTCAGTCACTCTCCCAAGTCTGGATAAATTTAGGTGGGGAGATTAGGTTAGGTTAGATTAAATTGGAAAAGTTAGATTAGGTTGGTAGTTTGGGTAAGTTAGGTTTTCTAGGTAAAGATGGGTAAGTTAGGTTAAGTTAATTAGATTTAGTGTAAGTTTCATTAGGTAGGCTATGTAATTATTTAGTATATACATTATGTGGATTATGTTCCAGAGGTTTTAATTAGATCATGGGAGGCTTTCAGATACGGTTTAAATAGAGTAGGTTTTGGTTAAGCTAGGGTAGGTTTATGCTTTGCAGAGTTAGATTAGATATGTTAGGATAGGTTAGGTCAGAAATTTCCTAGGTAGGGTTAGGGTTTGGGGTTTGGCTAGGTAAAGTTGATAATGGTAGAGTCGTAAAGGTTAGTTAGTATTTGATAAAAGATGGTAGGTTATGAGAGGTAGGGGAGGCTTTTGTAAGTTTTGGTTGGGGAAGAAAGAGGTAGTTTAGGTTATGTTGCGTAGATTAGGGTAGGGTGGATAGGATAAAAAGTTAGCATGGTGGAAAATATTATGTCTAGCATAGGCTAGGTTTGGACTCACTGGTAAGTAGGGTAGGGTTGGGTAGAGTAAGTAAAGTAGGATAGAATAGGGCTGGGAAGGGAAGGGTAAGGTAAAAAGTAAAATAAAATACGGGAGGTGGGTTGGGTATGTTAATTAAGTTAGGCTGGGCTAGATTAGGCTTTCACTGGGTAGGTTAAGTGTTTGTGATACCCTGGGTAAGTTGGCAATTGTCAGATTAGGAAGGGTAAAATTTGAAGTAGTTTGGATGAAGTTGGGAAGATTAGATTAGGCGAAGCTGAGTACGTTGTATTATGCCATATTAGGTGGGTAAGTTATGTTTGATTATTACATTGGGTAGATGAGAATAGATTAAGCATACTATAGTTAGTTTATATTTAATAGGTTAGGTTCGATTAAATTGGGTCCTTTTAGATTAGGGAATCCGTACTTTAGGTTAACTTACTGTCTGGCAGTTAGGTTGGGTTAGTAAGTTAGATTTCGCTTATGCTTGGTTGATAGGTTATGTATGACTTTGGTATTAGGTGGGTGTAAAAAGACACATCGGGCACGCGCGCATAAATATATATGTATGTATATATATATATATATATATATATATAATATATATATATATATATATATATTATATATAAATTTTGTGTTTGTTTATTTCACTTCATTATTTTTTTCTTTTCAAACGACAGCACGTACCTCTTATGCTTTTGTTAGATTTTTTATCCGAAATAGCGCATAAAACCAAAGCAACCGAACTCGAATCGATCCGTGCAACGGGCGCCCGTCCTGTGGATGTTTATTTACACTGGAACAGTCCATTCGGCTCCCCTTAGTTTGTGTCCATTCTACCCTTGCGATAACTCTCGCTCTGAAAAAGAAATTCATTTAATCCGTTTTTTGGCTTTAGAATGTTCGCTGAAATACAATTTAAGCGGAGAGGAGGGACGCAGCGGCCCTTGGAGGAGGGAAAGGGGGAAGGGGAGGGAAAAAGAGGAGAGAGAGAGAAGGGAGGGAGAGAGGAGAGAGAAAGGGTAGGCTGTATGAAAAAAAGAGAAAGGAAAAGGGGGAGAGGGGCGGGGGGGGGGGGGTGCGCACACACACACGTACACACTCTCTCTCTCTCTCTCCCTTTTTCTCTCTCTCTCTCTCTCACCACTCACACACACACAAAACACACACACACCCCACGCATACCACACACACACACACACAAAAACCCCACACACACACACCACACACACACGTGTGGGGTGTGTGTGTGTGTGTTTGTGTGTGTTTTATATTGTATCACAAAAATTGTTAATAGGATTTTGAGAGAATGATTTATTTCAAATATTGCTGCCGCGAAAGACGATGCTATTTTGTCTTGATGCTGTGGCGTTGGTTGTCCCCTAGATTCTTATGATTTTTTCAATTTTTTCAGGTTTATTAGTAAAAGGTTCCCCCCCAAATTGTAAACAGGACGTATTTACCCAGAGTATGATGTAGCAGTAATAGATAATATAAATTGAAAAGTAGGGTTAGGTATACGGAAGATTATTGAATAGTCACACGGGAAATATGTACTGGCTTAAAAGGTTCAACAAATTATGTTGAATGCGATACTGAATGTTGTGAGTGTGAAAACACTAAATTTAAAACATGATCGTATCTAAATTATTTAATTACATTAGGTTTTAGCCTGTGTTTGAGAAAACGTAAACCCGAGTGGTGTTTCGTTTTTTTGGTGACCTATAGGCTGATAATGGAGTTAAAAACCCCAAAAATTTAAATTTTTTTTGCAATTGATTTAAATTTTATCTGTGTGTTAATATGATACTAAAAAAATAAAAATGGAAATTTCCTTTTTGTATTTTGTTTGTCCAAAACATCATCTTAAATATTAAATTTTCAGGAATTTTTAAACTTTTAATTTTCATATTATGTTTAATTTTGAAACAAAACTGTTTATTTCCGTAACTTGTTATTATTATTTGACAAAAGTACAATATTTTCAGGTCGAATGTTAACAAAAAAGTATCAAAACGGGGGGTTTTGTGTCCCAAACCCACACACACACACCACACACTTAAATATAAATAATTATATTTTTTATATATACACATATATATGTGTGTATGAAATTATATTATGTTGTTGTATGTGTTTTCGCGCGGCGCATATGTAAATGTGTATTTTGGGGGTGTTTTGTGTTTGTTTTTTGTGTGTGTGTGTGTGGTGTGTGTGTAAAAATAAAAATATATACATAATACATCCCAAAATTTGGCACATTTATATCTATATATACATAATACATACAAAAAAACCCAATTGCAGCAAAAATTTTCCCGACCCCTTTTTTTTAATTCGTTTAAAAAGGGTTAAAGCCCTCTTGTTGCTCCCTTGCTTGCGGGATTTTCTGGCTTCCCCCCGGGGCCTTTCCCTTAGGGCCCCGGCCTTGTCAGCTTTTTATGGCTTCTCATTTTTTGGGTTCTGACACTCGGTGTTACCGGGGCGGGGGGATTGCCACGGGCCCCCTGTACCGTGTGTAAGCATCTCGCTAATCTTTTTTACCAGCACACGGCTGTGTTCTGTGGGGTTTGTCTTGGGGAAGGCGTGTGAAACGCAATTCCCCAAAATGTGTATCATTGTGGGTTGGGGGCTCGCCGAAGGCATGCAACACCTTTTTTCACTTTTTCTAGGTTTTGAATGACCCTTCCAGGGCACAGGGGGAACCTTGGCGCATTCTGTGCAAAAAGGGATTTTCGGTACCTCTGTTGTTTATTTCAGAGAGTGCCAGTGGTTCTACCCTGTGGCTTTTGAGTCCCAGGGGCCCGAGGGGGAAGCCCTCTTTTTCCTCCCCTTGTGAAGCGCGGGAGGGAAGGGGAGTTGGCCGCCACCGTAAACTTCCTCCTAAGTAAAATTCGGCTTGATGTTTTTCGGGGGATTTGGGGGCTACCCCGGCCGATTTGGGCCCTAATCTGTCAGAAAGCTCATTGCCTCTAAACCCCTATATGGCTGGGAACCCAGTTTATGTAATTTTTCCTCCCCTGAGCAAGCATCCTTTGTGTTTTTTGTCCCAAAGGGGTTGTCAGGGGGTAGATGTTGCCCAGTGGGTGAGCGTGCTGAAAAACCGGGCCGACGTTCCTTTGGGGGTCTTGTGTATGCCCAAAGTGTCCTTTTTTCCCGGGACGCGTGTCTCAGTGCTCCCATGATAGCAACTCCCCTTCTGCCTTTTAGCGAGGGGGGCGTTGCCCGGTTCCCTTAAGGGAAATATTGGGCTCCTTGCTGAAACCCCGGGGGCCTGCAGTGTGGGTAAAGGGGGAATCAAACCGATCCTCGTGAAATTTAGTTCGGCTCCCCGGGGGGTTTGATGGTTGCAAGACCCTCTGGGTTTCTCCCTTTTGGGCTAGGCGTACAATATTAATTTTTTTTTGGCTTCCCAGCCCCTCATGACCGAGAACTAATCGAGGTTTGGGGCCCCGGCGGAGCTTCGACAAAGTCGGGGTTTTGGGGATTTCCATCCCCTTTGGCCAAAATGGTTTTTTTAGTTTGAGGGGTTATTAGAACCCTGGCTGGGGAGACAGCCGGATTTTGTTTGCAAACAGTGTTATCTTGTTCTAGGGTTGACTTTTTTGTGTCTTAGGTTGTTTTCCCTAAAAACCCGGATGACCTTTGATAAAAATTGTGCTGCCTTTAATCAATTCGTGGGGAAAAAAGGGGAAAAGGGTTTGGGCCCACTAGGGGGTTTTAGGACCTTCGCCCCCTTTGGGGGGCCCCCCAAAATGCCCCCTGGGGGCTTCTTTTTGGACTTTTCCCCCCAATT
Source organism: Penaeus monodon (assembly GCF_015228065.2). Classification (NCBI taxonomy): domain Eukaryota; kingdom Metazoa; phylum Arthropoda; class Malacostraca; order Decapoda; family Penaeidae; genus Penaeus; species Penaeus monodon. Next base: position 5,206 of record NW_023663144.1, read on the forward strand.
CGGTCTTTATTTTTTTCCCCTTGATCCCAAACAGAGCGAGGGGGGCATATTTCTACAATGGGCCTAAACGGGAAAATGTGTAGAATACCCTTAGTACCTGGGGTCGGCCCCTTGCTTTTTCCACTCATTACTCTCATGACGGGCGTCTTCCCTTTTTTTCGGCCCAAGCATTTTAGGCCCCCTTGGCGGAAGGAGAGGGCCCGGGTTTCTATCCTTCCCCCAAAGGTACGGGTTTTCCGGAACCCACCCCCAATCCTTTCCCCTGGATTTTCGGGACTTGTGCCTTGAACTCTCTGTCTCAAACCATGGCCTTGGTTTTGGGCGGGCAGAGTCTTAGTCCGGCCCCTGCAACACCCCCGGTACCAAGTCCCCCCCAACCGCGGGGCTTTGTTTTGGGGCTTTGGTGCTCCATGGAGATGATAAAAGATCGCCCCTGCTGGAGATGCTTGCCCCACTGGGGGTTTATTTTGAGGATACGGGGCTTTAAAGGGGTTAAAAAGGGGGGGGACTAAAACCCCACCCTGGGGGCGTTCCTTTTTAGGGCCATGTGCTGTATTTTTTCCCTTGGGAATTTACTTGGCTGTTCTTTTGTAAAGTAGTCACCACCCAAAACCCCAAGAGCTTCCTTTGGGATTCCTTTTGGATCAGGCTCTCCTAAATGGCAAAAGGACTTGCCAATTCGAAAGCCTTCCCCGGGTAAAGGGAATACTGCCACAGAGGCCCGTGTTTTTGTCCCTAAAAGAGCTTTGGGTTATGCGGGGCGGTTGCTCTTTGCCCCTGGTGCCCCTGGGGGTGTTCGGGGGGGCCCCCCCTTTTTTCCCGGGGGCCCCGGGTTCTTTCCCCATCCTCTCGGCATTTCTTGGCCAGACGCTGGGAGGGGAGATGGGGCTTTACTTCCCCGGCTCCTTTGGTTTAGGAGGGAACTATGGCCCTCTTCCAGCTCGGGGTTTAAGGGGAATTTTCCGGGGAACCTGTTGATGATTTTTGCAGGAATGGCAAGCCACCTCCCAGTCCCAGGCGGGAGATGAGGGGGGTCGAGACCCCGTCATCCCCCGGGGCGATTGCAACGGCTTTGTGTGCATCTCTTAGTTCCCTCAGAGAAAAGATAACGTTAAATTTATGGGGTTTTGGGCTCCCCCTTTCTTGATGTGAGAAGTCTGTCTGGTTGTAGGCGTTCTTGTTTTTGCCCTCAGTTTTGGCGCAGACTGGTTTGCTGCTCGTTCTCGCAGGGGAACTCCCTTTCGCCATTTTTGTTGGCCTCTTTCCTTGGGGGGCGTGGTGCGTGCATCTCGGGGCTAGGGTGGTGGCCCCACTTTTACCCGTTCCAAAAGCTCTGAGAGGGGGGTTACGGTGATCGAAAGACTCACACCATTCCAGGGCCCCCCTTTTCCCGCCTCACTCTGTGGCATTTTTCCCTTTGGGATCCCCCCACCCCCCCTTAGGAGGGCTAGGTTTTCGGGGGGTTTTTTTGCCTTCGGAAATGTTTTCGGCACCTGTTTACCCCGTTTTTGACCTCCCAATCTCTCATTTTTAAAATACCCCCGGGGGTCCTTGTGACTCCTGGGCCCCGGGCCCCAGTTTTTGGGGATGGTCAGTGAAAGGCTGCCCATCATGGCATTTACAAGTCTTTGGGTTGGGACACTTCCACAATTTTTGCTCGGGGTGGGTTCATTGCTTTCAGACAGGGGGGCCCAAAAGGGGCCCGGGAAAGCCTGCCATTGGCCTTGTCTGTTTTCCCTCTTGGATTCCCCTGTGGTATTTGGCTGGGGCCCCTATCCCCTGAGGGGTTTTTATAAATGCCATAATGGTCAATAGTACGGTCTCATGCACCCAGCCAAACCTCTCCACCAGAGTCGCTGGCCCCGGGGGTTGGACCCCTCCCCTCACATGGTTGGCTCCCGGGGGTTTTGGGGGAGCCCATCTCGGGGGAAAGTCCGACAAGTTGGGGTAGTGAGGGCCGCCGCAACCCGGGGCCCTGCAGGGGGCCCGGATGGGGTGGTGTGCATTGAAAATCTCCCCCATTATGACACTCGGGCGTGTGCTGCGGGGAAACACAACCTGGGGTGATGTCTAAGCTACTAAAAGTGTGGGCCCGCTGTACACTTTTTACAATTTTTAGGGGTTTCCCCCGGGCCCGTTGAATCTCGACGGCAAGAGATTCAACATTTTCCACCTTCCCCCCCCCCCCCGGGGCCTCGGGGTATTGCGGGGCAGGGAATTTTTTCCTTTACCAGGGGCATCAGGCCTCTTTTTCCCCGGAAAAAAGGCCCGCGCCCTAGACGTGATTTCCCGGGAAACGAAAAAGCTTCCCCTGATAATTTCTCCTGGGGGCATGACGATTTTTCAATTTCCTTTTATTTGCAAATATTTTCGTGGAGGGGTGGGGACTCCCTTTAGGAGGGGAACCACAATGTTCCACTGCAGAATACTTTGATTGGTTTTCTGATGTTACTAAATTTATAGTTTCATCAGAGACATCGCAATTCGGGTTTTACGGGGCGGAGTCTGACAAAATCCATTGTGAGATCCCCACTGCTTGAGGGCTCTCTTTCGGCTGTCGGCTATCCCCGGGGTTTCCCCTTTGGGGGGTTTGGGAGCCTTTTGGGAGCTCTGACTTTTCGTCTTTTCTTTTTTTCGGGCCCCGGCGTTTTTTGTGCATTGGGGGGGCCCTTTTCCCCGGCAGGCTCAAACTTTTTTTGATTCGGGTTGTGGGGACTGAATCAGCCTGGGTTTGGCCTTTTTCCTGTGAGGGCCCAGCCTGGCTAGCTTTTGCCCGTGGAGGGGGATAGCCCCGGCTTGGGAGGGGAGGGGGGTCTCGCCTGGGGTGTGGGAGAGGGTTGGGTGTTTTTTGGCCTTTTCCCTCTTCCTTCCCTTTTTGCTTTTTTACGGTCTGTTTTTAGTGGCGTCTGGCAACATTTACTGCCTTTTCCGCCTTTTTCCCCGGGCCTGGCAAGGATACTTTCAAGCTGGGGACCACAGCATTTATCCCGGATCGACATGTTCCCCCCCGTCGAAGAAAAATGTCCCCTTTTGGGTCTGGGGGGACCGGGGGTGGGGGCTGTTGGAACCTTTTTTCGTGGTTTCTGCACTTGCTTTTTTTGGGGAACTCCCCATTGTCGGAGATCTCCCGGGTTTTGGCGGGGGGGGAGCTTCCTTCCCTTTTTAGGGGGCGGGAAAAACCTTTTCGGGTTTTTTTCCTCCCCCCGACGTAAGTTTCCCCGGGGGGGGGGGGGAACAAAATCGGGCGCTTCCCTTTGCAACCTCTTTTCCGGGGGTTTTAGGGCCGCCTCTTTCCTGAAAAGAGCAAACCCGGTCCAGGCGTTATGCCCCTTGGCCCCCAGTTAGGGCATTTTGGGTGTTTTGTCCTTTTTTTTTCTTTAAAGTTCCTTTATGCACACCCAGTATTGTGTGCCTTGCTACGACACCACATTTTTGGGGTTGGCTGTCATTTTTGCCTGGTGGTTTCCTTTCTTTTTGGCACTTTAAACACCGAAGTGGTTCCCCACATAAGGGGGAAAGGGGGTAGGGTACCCCCCTTTTCCCCGAATTTAAGGGTTTGGGGCTTGGGGTCCCTTTCATGGTCACCAGGACTTGCCTGGTTGGAGTCCCCCCCCCCCTTCCCCCCCCGGACCCAATTTTGGAAAAGGGAAACCCCCACACCCCGTGGGTGTGATGTTTTTCCCCCTCCACCGATGGATGAGAAACCAAGTACACCATCTTGACTCTCTTCCCCCCCTCGGGGGTTAGTGGGAGAGGCCACTTTCCTCCCATCTTTTTTAAACCCCTTTTTCCCTGCAGGAAAACCAAAAAGGGGGGCTTGATTTTTTGGGCACGTGATCATGCCCCCGATTTTCGCGAAAACCCCGGGTCGACAAACCCCGGGTTTTGGGGTTGGCTCTCCAAAAGCCCCTTTCCAAAATTTTGGAAGGCCTTTGTCGAAGCCTTTTGGGTTTGACGGGGGCCTTGATTGCGGGGGAAAAAGCCCTTTGGGGGGTTTCCCGACTCGCCATCCCAAATCCCGGGTCCGGCCTCGGCCGTTTCGGGGCCGCCCCTTTGGCTTTTGGGGGGTTTCTCGTGGGGCACCAGCTGTTTTTTGGGTGGTTTGGGTTGGGGCCCTGATTCATTCAGTGGGGTCGGGCTGAGGGGGGGTCAGAGACCTTTTTGGTTGGGTGCGGGCCGGAGTGGCCCGCACGAGAGTCCCCTCTGTTGGACAATCTGGTGGGCAGACATGTTTTGTACAGGGTTTATTTTTCTTGTCCCCCATCTTGGCAGCAGGCCCTGAAGTTTAAACCTGTGCCCCGGGGGTTTTTTTTTGCCACCCGGGGGGCACGTAAGGCTTTAGGGTGGGTGCCGTGGTCTGGGGCCTTTTCACGGGTCGTCAACGGGAAGGGTTTTTCTGTGGGGGGTTTTTTTTTATATTTTCCATGAAATTTTGGGGTGCTTCCCTCCATCACGCCCCCCCCCCCCCCGGAGTCCCCAAAAAGGGGAAGCGAGTGCTAGAAACCCAAAGTTTTTAAAAGAACAGGGGTGGGAATGGATTTTTACGCAGCCCAAATTTTCCCGATTTCACTGGTACACAAAGGACGGTGTGGGGGACCAACGGGGAGCAAAAGACGCTTGACCCCACCCCCGAGGGGGGACCAGGGCCCTTGCCCCGACCGGGCCCGGATCAACCGCCTTCTTGGGCCAGAAAAGAGGCCCAAAAAGGGTGTTTTCTAAGCAGGGCGTACTCGTGCCGGCATTCCCCTCAACCTCCCGGACCCCGTCTCCCAGCCCCACAAAGGGGGGGCCCCCACGGCAAAAAACGTGGGTAGGTTTTCAACCTCTGGGGTTTTTCCCCCGAGGGGATGGGCCCCTTCCCCCCTAAAAGGGGAAATTTATTGGGTGGGAACACTTCTGCTCCTCCCTAAGTGAGGAAGGGAAACTCTTTCACTTTTTTCCCGGCAGTTCCTCTCCGCTCCTGGAGGGGGGCCTGTACCCCCTTTTTTAAAAAGGGAAACCCTCTTTTCCCTTTTTTTGAAACGCCCAAAGGGTTTTTTAAAATCATTGGGAAAAGAGGGGGGTCCTGCCCTGGGGGCCCGTCAGTTCCCTTTATCCCTTGAAAACGCCCGGGCCCCAACGTTTCAAACCCCAGGAGGGAGAGAAATTTAAAAAAATTTTTCCCGAGGTTCCCATGGCAGGACGGTTTTTTTTGGTGGATCCCCCCTTTTCTCTGAAAAATCCAAAGGATGTTTTACCTCAGTGAAAGAAGGGTGGGGTTTTGTCCCTTTTTCCCCTAAATCCTCGGCCCCCTTTGGAAAAAAGCCAACCCAGACTGTTTCCAATCCCAGGAGGGGGAGGAGCGGGCTTTTTTTTTGCAGTTTCCCTTTTTTAGGGTGAGTTTTTAAAGGAATCCCCTTTTCTCTGAAACCCCCCCCAAAGTTTCACCTCCGTGAGAGTAGAGGGGACCTGTAAACCCGTTTTCCCGTAAAATTTCCTTTTATCCCTTTTGAAAAAGTCACCACAGACTATTTCACCAGGAGGGAGAAAACTAACTTTTATTTCCCGGGATTCCCATCACGGGAAATTGGGTGTTCTGTCTAGCAGCTGCTATTAGACAGAACCTGGTTTAAGGCCTGACAAGGGGCCCACCTGCCCAAACGCCTATTCGAAAGAAAAAAAAATGGCAGTCCTAGATGGCTGCCAGACCAAAAAACCCCCTAACAAAAGAATGGAAACTCTATGGGACACCGTAAGGCAGGCCTTCTGGGCCCCCCCGGGAACCCCCCCCCCCGCGGGAGGTAAATCTGCCCCGTCCGAGCCCCGCGCCGAAGAAAGGGGGCCCCGTTTTCCCCCGAAGGGTGCCCCAGAGTCATCCTAAGGCCCAAAAAATTTGCATAGGGGAAAAGTAAAGGTAGTAGGGGACGAAGCTACATGGGCCCCCACATAGCAAACGTGGCACAAAAAAATGGGGGGGGCCCTACCGTCCCGGGAAAACCCCGGGGAAAAGCCGGGGGCCGGGATTGCATGGGACCGGGCGCGGTGCATCTCTTTAATTGCCCAAAGCAAAAGCCACACCCACGAGGGGGTCATGGTGACTCACTTTTGGGGTTGTCGGGTCCACCCCCCGCGCCCCGCCCGGGCCCCCCTTTCCCGGAAAACCCATCATCCCCTCCTCTGAAACCGGGCCCAAAGGGGCTCATGGCCCTCTTCCGTATTTTCAGTTTCCCAAAACAAAACAAAAAGACAGCCAATTTTAAAGGGTATTGTTTTTTTTCATGGAGAAAGGGTTTGAAATTTTTTGACGCAAGGGGAAATTGGGGTTTTGATGTAATTCTCTATTTTCTAATGTTCCCCCTTTACGTTTCTTGAAAAAAAAAAATTTTAAACCCCATTCCGGGCAATTTCTTTATAGAGATTAAGGGAAATTTCGATGGGAAATAAGCTAAGCTCGGTTTTTGCGAATTTATGCATGGGGATATTTGAATTTTAAATCCTTCCGTTGTTCTCCCTCCCGATACAGATTGTTTTTTTTTTTATGATAAAGTTTGTCTATGTGGTTTAAATTTAACCGATGTATTTTGATGATTTTTTTTTTTTAGAAAACTCTCAACTTCGTAGTTTTCGATTTTGAAGTAAACGGGAAGATTTAGATAAAATTAAACCTTTTTTAATGTAAAAGGCTCGGGTTGGAAAATTTCCCGGTTTTTCCGTAGACCCAAAAACATATCGCTAATTTCCTTAAAAATTTTTTAGAATTTACCCATTTTTTGTTAAAAAATCAGTAGCCTCCCTCCCTTTTTTCCCTTGGGGGATATAGGATTTTGAATTTAATTCATCGATCGGGAAAGGGGGGGCGTTATTTTTTAAAACCCTATTCTTTAAAATTTGCATATCCCCGTTTTTTCTTTCTTAAATTTTGATACAAACATCTTTCAAATTGGGAAAAATTTTTACCCATTCCTCAAAACAGGGGAGTGCCCGTAAACTACTAATTATTCCGTAAAACCCGTCCCTCAGTGAAAAAGGACATGTTTATAGGAGCTGGAGTTATCATTGTTTTTACGTAACCGAACGTTTCGTAATATATTGGTTAAGCGCAATGCGGTGCTCTTGATACTTCTCAAGGTATTTACACTATTCTGTGTAAGAACAGAGTATACATAGGCGAAACCGGTAGAGCTTTCGAAAAAAAAGAACATAAACGTGATGATAGATATATCAGAGAATCAAATGCGTGTTTCGTTCATTTACGTGGTAAAGGTCATAAGCTTAACTGGAAAACACCAAATCAATTGATAAATCATCAAATTCTTATGAAAGAAATGTTAGTAACTCTGTTCATTAGAAAACTGCATAATTTTAACTTGAATCCTGGTCAGTAGGGCTTGGATACCTTACCTTGTTAGTTAGTAGAGCCTTCCACAAGACTCTTCGAACTTGACCCTGGGACCTGCTTCAATTCTTGTTAGGTCTGTTTTTCTACCACTGTAAATTTTCTCCATGTATCTGTTTCTGTAAATTATTCGTCTGAAGAGCTCGTGAAGAGTTGGAAACATTATGCTGTTGTCTAATTTCTGATTGTGGATGTTTTCCTTTTCATCTTTGTGTACAGTCGCAAAAAAAGCATCTTTACTCTTTCTGATTTAACAATATGATATGACGACGAAAACGGTTGGAAAAAGTCCTGTGAGCTCGACCTGATATTGGTATCCCTGAGAGGGGCGTTATTTGTGGATGGGGCAGTTGTCCCCCGTAAAGATCACATTTTTTTTCTAATTACACCTATATAAATTCGATTATAACTTAGCATGCTCCTAGAATAAAAAATCTAAATGTCTGTTCACTTCGCTCAGCAACATTAAAAAAAATTAGGGGTTTGAAATGTATGGTACTATTAATGTTTCGTGTTACCGCCACCAGCTTGGGGAACGCTGGCAAGTATACTTGGCAAGGATGCCACTATCGCCTATCGTCTGTAGAGCGCAATCACTCCTATGCAGTAATTACTTGGGCAAGGACAGCATTCAGTACATTATTGAGAGGTTATTTGGCAGTATTACCCCTGCCTGACTAGAAGCCCTTCCTAATCAACCACGGTTCAGCACGCTACCACTTACGACACGGCAGTGGCTTCACCTACAACACCTCTCGGTATGTCATTTTCAATATGTCGATCGCGGGTATGGTCTTGGGGAAGTTTCTACCCACCCAAAATCATGTATCACATATCGGAATAAGAATACTCGGATGTGGATCTGTGGCTGCACGTAATCTGGGGTCAATCCTGTGTGTTGCCGAAATCAACCTTGCACGACAACTAACTGCCCAGCGCCACCTTCTGGCATCTGTGACTGCTGTTGCCAGCATATAAAAGGGGCTCAACATCCCTTGTATGTATTCAGGATGCATAAAATAATACTGAATAACAAACAAATAAAAGAAAATGGTAACGATAACGGGAGTGGCAACTACTTCGAGCACTTCCCCTTCTCACACTGGTAGAGTCACAGGGATTGACACCCTGAGTATCAAATGTAATTTGCATTAAGCTCATGTTTCCATGCACTACAATGCAAGCTTCTATTTTTTCATATATATCATATATATTATACTATACTGAATGCATTTACTTGATCAACTATACTCCATTGTACTAATAGTATCCACAGAGTATTGACAGTCCCTCAGGGTAAATTTAATTATGGCGATATAATGGTCTATCAGTACTCCACTGTAATATTAGCATTTATGTGTATATATATATAATATATATATATATATATATATATATATATATATATATATATATATATATATGTGTGTGTGTGTGTGTGTGTGTGTGTGTGTGTGTGTGTGTGTGTGTGTGTGTGTGTGTGTGTGATATGTACATACATGTAAATACATATATCTATACATATAAAAACATAAACATATATATGTATATATATATATATATATGTTTAATGCATATACATATACGTATTTATACATATGTATATATATATATATATATTTAATAAATAAACGTATATATATTGTAAATACACATCAATAAACAAATACACACACACACACAGACACACGCACACACAGGGTTACCAGACAAGGCTGGGACCCTGAAAGGTGTTCCACTCTGGGCAGAAGTGGACCACGGAACAATGATGGGCAAGGCGTAGGTCCATACTTCTCAGAGCCATAACCCCACTGCTGGATGCAGTATATATGCATACCCAATATAATATATATATATATAATATATATATATATGTATATATATCCACATATATATATAAATATGTATATATATATTATATATATATGCATACATATTCATGAACATATACACACACGCACACACACACACACACACACACACACGCACACACACACACACACACACACACACAACACACACCACACACACACAACCACACACAACACAACACACACCAGGCATACATGTAACCCAGCTTTATATATGTGATGTTACTGAAATATGTATGCCAATGTTATTCTATTTATATGTTGTTATATTCTACATGCCTTGTATAATCTTATGTATTGTCACATGCCTATATTCCCACACACACACACATACATATAAGTATGTCCATTGCTTTACCTGTTTATTCGTCTCTCGTTGCCACACTAGACATTCCTATGCTGTATTGTCTGTCCCCTTCCACAAGAGCTATGCATTGTTGTAACACTACCTTTCATCACCAGTGATTGTCATATGGTAAGCACGTGATCTATGCCCATCTTTAGACCACTGTAGGAGATGACAGGTAGACTCCCTGCGGGGAGCCGAGGAGCAACACCTCGTTCCTCGGCGCAGCCGTACTCCATCATACAATATAATAAAGGAGTCTAGACATATTGGTTGTCTACCTTACACCCTAAGCTCGCCACCTACCATACTCTTGTAGGGCCCATCATTCCGGCTCTTACAATACATACACAGGCACACACACACACACACACACACTCACACACACACACACACACACACACACACACACACACACACACACACACACACACACACACACACACACACACACACCACACACACAACACACAAACG
>NW_023663145.1:0-15272 GCF_015228065.2 Penaeus monodon
GTTTAACCTTGATCAATTAAAAAAGGGACCTGGGCCCAAAACCAGAATTTTCTAAAGGAGCTAGACGGACATCAGGAGACATATGCTCCTCGTTAAACTTTGGGCCCCCTTAGGATGGGTATGGGAAAAGGGCGAAAAATTGTGGAAAAAGTATCCATGTCACACCTGCTCTGAAGATAGTTTGCATAATCATCACAGACAAAAATGTTAAATGAGCTAGCTAAATCCGGGAAAGGATCGGGAGCATTTTACAATGCTCGATTCTCCACCTTCGGGCTAAACTTAAACAACACCCAGTGTCGTTCTTCAGCAGGATTAGCAAAACTTCCTCAACTTGCCATTTTGCCGCAAGGAATAAAGTGACGATTTCCATCCCAAAATGATTTCACTTACCGAGAGCTCCCAAAGTCCTTTTGGGGACCTATTAAATAGGATCTATGGGGAGGGTACAGTCCATCCACATGGAAAAGGCTATAATCATTCCTGTCCCAAACTTGGAAGGATGCTTTCACACCGGAAATTACGAAAATTTCTCTCCCCAGCTGCATCCAGGCTATAGAGAAAAGGTCAACTTCAGGTTGCATGGCTGCTAGAAAAAAAAAACGTGTTGACCCCAAATCAATATGGCTTTAAAAATTTGAGATCGCCCACAGATGCATTTGTGAGGTGGAAACTGCTATACAGAATTCCTTCGCACAGCGAGGGGTCACATGAAGCAGTTTTCTTTGACCCTGAGAAGGGTTAAAAATACTTTTTGGAAGCAGGCATAATCTGAGCTGTATGACTTGGTTTAGAGGGCATTCCCTCCTTCATACAAACACCTTGCTGCAGGGGGTTTAGAGTTCAGTGGGAAAAAACAGTTCCTAACCGGGAAGATCAGCGGGAAGGTTCCCAAAAGGGAGTGTCTAAAGTGGACCCGTTTCCATTGCTATAAATGACATTGTAAAAGGTTGTTCCAAAGTGCGTCTAGTAATCGTATGTGGATACTTTACAGACTGCCGGAGGAAGCTTACAGGTTGTGCAAGGGGGGACAATGCAGCCAATAAATCAGGTTGTACTGGGAAAACATTCATGGGTTCAAATTTTTTCCCCCCCCAAGCAAACCAGGGTATACTTTTCCCACAAACGAGGAAAGTTCCCCCCTTCCCTCTATTTAGGGAAAAACCACTCAATTTGTCCAAAGGTGAATACAAACAAATTTTTGCTCAAGGCTTACAGGGTGCCTCAATAAAAAAACATTTAAAAGTAAAGGCCCCTAAAAAGCACTTATTTTTTGGGGGGGTTTCTTTCCATCTACTTGTTGGGTTGGTTATGTAAAATTATCTCCGCGTAAACAGCAAAGGCTTTAGGGGCGAATACCTTGAAAACTAAAATATTAAAATTTTTAAAAACTTTAAAAATCTATCAATAAATATCTTACAAATATAAAAAATGATTAAAAATAAAAGCATAAAATTAGCCTAAGGGCATAAAATATTGCATAACTTAGCAAAATTTAAAATTTTATTTGAAAATTTTTAGTCTCCCAAAGGAAATTAATAGACCCTCTATGTCAAAATTTTCCCCAATACTTTTTTCAGTTTTAAGGGGGGACAAGTACATACTTTTTGGTCTGAGTGTTGCACATTTTCCCATACATGTGCGATCTTTAAAGGGTCTTGGCACCCTTCAAAAAGTGTTATTTTTAGCCACTTGGCCATGAGTCTCTTGTGGCCCGATTCTTAGTCTTGTTAATACAACTTCCACTTTTGGGTTGGGAGGGATGTAGTCGCCAACTCCAAAGGTCATCCTAATGTCTCGCTTTTTGTTTTGGGGGTATGCCTCCATTTTTCCCTCCTTTATCACGAAGACAACTTCTGAGCTGGGTTTCGGGTCGGTTGTGGGAGAGGAAAAAGAGCTCACAAGGCTGGCGGCAGCGCCTTGCCTTCTGATCAGCTCGCTCATTCCCATGATACAACATGCGCTGGCACCCAAATAGATTATTTTTTTACGTGTTGACATCAGTGCAAGCCAATCTTAAACCCTCCCTCACAAAGGGATGTGTGATTTTAAAGCTCTTGATTGCTTGAAAGGCACTACGGAATCACAATTACCAAAACAGAATTTTTCGTAAGATCTTAGCATTTAACTGCTGTGGGAGGGCATGAAACCTCAGTAAAGTCGGGCTGCTAGAGAAAGACTGCAGATGAAATCCCTTCTGCTCACTGCTGCAAAACCCACGCCTTTTTTAAATTTTCGAACCATCTGTATAAATTGCATCTGACCCCGGTATTTAAAAAGTGCTGAAAAATTTTTTCTCTCGGACTTCTGTTCGGATCTCCCCCCTTTCCCCATTCGACAAATCCAGCAACTTGATTATCAAGGGGGAAATTTGGGGGAATTCCAACACCCAGAACCTTGTGTGAGACTAAAATTAAGATCTTCCACAAGATTCCTCTTCCCCTACCATAGGATCGGCTATTTTCAAGGGGTTAAAAAACCAATTGGATGAAAGGAGATCCGGAAATCCTTTGTATCTCGTGATAAATCAGTTCATGTATTCTCGGTGTAATGAAAGGGGGGTTCTCCACTCTCAGTACAGGGATCCCAAGGTGAAGACCAAAAAGCCCCAGAAAGTTCTGAGAGCTTCATTATGAACCGAGTCTAACATCCGTAAAGTGGGGTTGCAGATAATACTTCCACCAATAAAGCTTACTACGAAAAAGGCCTCGGTAAGCCGTAGACGTTGTGCGGCTGCACCCCAGAAGATGTGAAAAACCCCGAAAAATAAAAGTGCTTTTGTAGCCTTTACTTTCAACTGTTTTGTGAGGCACCCATGTAAGCCTTGAGTAAAAAATTTAGACCCAAGTACTTCCCTTTTGGCAAATTTCAGGGGGGTTTTGCTCCTAAATAGAGGGAAAGGGATGGAATTTCCTCGTTTGGAAAGTTAGCCATCCCCCTTGTTGGGGAAAATTTGAACCAATGATATGTTGTCCCACGTACAACCTGATTTTTTCAGCCTGCATGTGTCTTTGCAACCCTTAGCTTCCCTCCTGAGCAACAGGTAAATCACCAATAAGATTACATAGACAGATTGGAACGCCTTTAAAATTCATTTTACAAGGGCAAACAGGGCCATTTTAAGAACTCCCTTGTGGACCCCTTCCCTGATCTTCCAGATTAGAAAAACTTTTTTCCCACCCAACTCTAAATTTCCTTTAGCAAGGAAGCTTTTTATAAAGGTAGGTAATGCTCCCTTAAGCCAATGTCATACAATTCTTGAGTTCCCATGCTTCCGGGATATATAACCCTTTTAAAGGGTCAAAAAGACTGCTTCATGTGACGTCGCTGTGCAAAGGTTTTCTGTATAGCAGTTTCCACCCTTTACAATGCATTTGGTCGATTCTCTTCTAAACCCATATTGATATGGAGTCAGCCGTTTTCCTTTTCTACATCCTGTCAACCTGAAGTTTACCATTTTCTCCATCAGCTTGCAATGCACGGGTTTAGGGAAATTGGTCTGTAATTTCCTGGTGGGGAACATCCTTGCCGGGTTTGGACAGGAATGTTATAGACTTTTTCCTTGGAGGCACTGAAACCCTCCCTTAATCCTTTTAAATAGGCCCAACAAGAACTTTTTGGATCTCTCAAAGGAGATTCTTTTGGTAGGGAATATCCTCCTTTTTTTTTGGGGCGTCTTACGGCAGACCCTGCAAGCAGACCCCCATCTCCTTCTCAAAAATGGAAATTTGTATGGAATTCGCTGCGTCCTACGGGAAAACGACACTGGGTGTTGTTCCTTTTCGGCCCGAAGAGTGAGAATCGGCATGAAAGTTCTCCAGAGGAGATCTCTGCCATGGTTTTAGCTGCTCATTAAACATTTTTTTATCTGTGATGATTAGGCCATAAATTTTCAAACAGGTGGTGACATGAGTGCTCTTTCCAGCGTCTTACACCTTGTCCCATCCCATGGCTAAGGGGGTCCCGAGTTGTCAAGGAGAATACTGTCTCCATGAGTCCGTCTGGCCCCTTTACACTGTCGGCTTGGCTCGGGTCTTTTTGTAATTTGATCAAGGTTTTCAATCGGGGGGCGTCGTTTCAAATGCCTTAATGCAGCTTTTCTTCCCTCTGACAGTTGTTGCCATTCATCAGACCCCCATGGTACTGGAGGTGACGGTAAGCCCGCTATTTTTGGGGAATGGATGCTTCTGCGAAAGGGATTCGTGATGTAAAGTATTAACAGCATCTTAAAACACACGGAAATCTTCACAGATCCAGCAATACTGCGTTGATCTAAAAATTTCCCAGCCCGCTGTTCAATCGCCTTTTGCACCCCCATTGGCTGGAAACCATTCACCTCCCCCAAAAGTATTGGAAAAATGGCGCCCCCAGAAATCTTCCAAAACCTCCCAAGTGAAATTCTCTGTGAATCGGGTGAAATTGACAGGTCTATATTGGAAATGTCCCAGTTTGTTTTTGGGAAATGGGGGAGTTCACTGTTCATAAAACTGCATCTACTCTTAGGGCAAGGACCCCAAGGCCCTTCCTCGAGGGTTCCCCAAAGTGTCTCCCCAGGGTGATGCCGACCTTTAAAAATCTCCCAAAGAAAAAGGATGTGGAAAACTCCCCCAAGTAGACTTCCAAATCATTTATGTTTTAATTATGTGGAGGGAAAGGGAGAAATGCAACATGTAAGGTCGTGTCAACCTATTCTCACAGCCTTCACCCGCAGTGTTTTTCGCAGGGGGATGGCCCGGGAAAGGGGAAAATCTTGACGTCCATTCGCATCCCCTGAGGCCTTGTCAAAAGTCCCCTAATGCTTGAATTTTTGGGAACCCCTCAGGGAAATCGATGATTTTCCCTGGTCATAAACTTTGTAGGGATACACAAAAAATGGGTTACTTAAGCATCAGATGTTGCTTTTTTTCCCTTTTGTGAATTCCCTGAAGTTCCATTTTTAGTGACCAGTTCTTTAAACTATTTTTTTTTTTTATAAGGTGTTGGCAGCACCTGTGGTCAAGGTTTGCCCTACACCTTTAGGCTTCCTTTCCTGGATCTTGGGGGAGTCTTTTTTAGGGGTTGTTTACCCGTGGAACTATTTCCACAGGTTTCCCTTTTTCAGGCTCAGGTTTTTTTGCCCGACAAAACGGGCCGGGGGTTTTTCTTCAGGGGATTCTGCCTGCAGCAGAGGCCCCTGTGGATGTGGTGGCGGGACGTCACTGTTGAGACCCCTGGACCCTTCCTGACGGCTCCAAAGACCCCACCTTTAAATGAGTCTTTTTAAAAAATCAGGTTCCTTGCCTGGGCAAAAGGGGAAAAACCCCAGCCTTTGGGTTTAGGGGCATTTTGCCTAGCAGCAGAGGCCCCCGTGGAAAAGGTGGCAGTGGGGGTGTCACCATTGAGGCCTTGGGGGCCCCACCATGGCTCCAAAGACCTTTCTTTGGGAGGAGGAGTCTCTTCAATAACCCCCCACTCCTACTCCGTTTCTGGTGGAATTGCAAAGGGGAGTTTCACAATTGGGGATGGGTTTAAAAAAAGTGGCAGAGTGTGTGGTGTAAGAAGCATTTTGGAAGCAAGGGTTGGTGGGGGGGAGGATGGGCCCGAAACCGAAACAAAAGGGTTTACCGGCTGTGCAAACACACACGGGGACTCGCTTTGCCCCTGGAAAAATAACTTTTTCCTTCTCCTTATTATCAATACTTTTTTCCCAAAATTTTTCCTTTTACACTGCTTTTAAGAAACTCAGACTTCTTTGCAGTGGGAACGCATATTGGACCGGACAGTTGTCATCTCCTTGATGACCTGTCGTACACACTTTAAAACATATTCTTGGGTTTTCCATTTTCCTTAAAACGGCAAGAGTTGGCTCCATCCCTAACCCTGGGCGTGGAAAACCGCATGGGTTGGGTACATATGGCTTTACCTTTAGGTGTACCATGCCAAATTAACTGATTTTGGAAGGACCAACGTTTAAAAGTTAGAAGGGAAACTGGGGTTGACGTTTCCAAACCCTCAACTTTCTTCTTAAAACGTTTTTACTCCACTACATTAAAAATTTTTTAGTTCCTCTAACAGTTTCTCCCAAATCCTCTCAGGTCCGGGGAAAAAAACAATTCCCTTACACTATTGAGGTTTTTTTGAGGAAACATGAAAATTTTTGCCCAGGAAGTCGCTATCGCACGCAACGTCACTCTGTCTGGTGACAAAATCCTATTAGGCTACCATCTCGCTGTGGGTGATCGAGGATCACGTTGACATACTTCAACAATTTTTTCGATGTACTTCGAAAAAATTTAAAATCCTTTGATACCCTTTTAGGTCTTTAATACCAGGTACTTACATATGAAATGTTTTTTTATATTTCCCGGTGATTTCTTAGTGGATTGGGGAGGTTTTTTCCTTTTTAAACCCGGTTTGGGGGCCCGGGAACCCTTACGTTCCCATTCTTCCCTTTTGGGAAGCTGGAAGGTTCCAAAGGCAATAGTGATGTTTCCAGAGGGAAGGGGGGTTTCGTAGGTCGTCAGGGGGAAAAGGGTAGATCTTGTAAATTTGTAGTCTCTACAATTGGAATTCTTCATTTCCCCAACCCCCCACCCACCATGGAGTCCAACGAGGGGAAACTATAGGGGGGTCAAAATCTCCCAAAGCCAAAGGGGGAAAGGAAATATCCAGCCCCTATTAAAACTGTGGCATCGCGGGACCATGCCTACCGACTAAAAAATACCTGCTTTACCCTCCATATTTGACCACCGATTGACTTGACCGGGGCCTTTTATCAAGCCGCCCCTCTAACCCGAATAAAGGGCCAAAGAGGTGGTTGCTAGCTGCAGGCGCAGCGTGCACTCGCTAACCTCCAGGACTCCTGTCTCCTGGTAATACGGGGTCCCCGCCGGACACCTGGGGGGTTCCCTGGTCCAAAATGGGAAAGAAACCCGGGGGGGGTGCCCATCCCCCCTCATAGGCCTTTTGGTGCACCAGGAACCATTTTTTTCATCCCTCACTGGACCCCTCCATATGGGGAGCCCCCTGGTCCCGGGTCACCAGATCTTGGGACCTCAAGCCCCCCCACCGCGGCAAGGCGGCTTCATTAGGGGGCATCTATCTTGGGGTGCGCCGCACAACGTTTGCGTCTTTCCGAACTCTTATTCTAGTAACTTGATTGGAGTGAGGCTTATTCATCCAACTCCCATGTTTCTCCGAAGTTGGGCCAATTTTAAAGAAGCTCTCGGTCTTTACCTGTGGGAAACCCTGAATGCTGAAGTGGGGAAAACCCCCTTTCATAAACCCGGGACTACAGAACCCGATTTTCTACACAGCTACAAAAGGGTTGGATCTCCTCATCCAGATTGGTTTCAACCCCCCTTTAGGTTAGCCCTCCTATGGTAGGAAATGAGGAAATTTTTGGAAAATCTTAAATTTTAAATCTCACCCAATTTCTGTCTGTTGGAATTCCCCCAAATTTCCCCCCTTGGGCAATCAGTCGTGCGGAAATTTTTATTTTGGGGAGGAAAAGGGAAAGGGGAAATCCAAGCAGAAAATCAGAGAGAGATTTCTTCAGCATTTTCTAAATACCCAAGATCAAGGGAATTATACAGATGGTTCAAAGTCTGAAAATGGTGTGGGTTTGCACAGTGAGTAAAGGAAGACGCATCTGGCAGTCTTTCTCTGGCAACCTCGATCTTCATGCAAGTTTAAAAGATAAAATCTTATGAAAAATTCTATTTTTTGGGGTATATTCCCATCTTTATAGTGCCTGCTAGCAATCAAGAGCTTAAAATCTCACATCCCGTAGTAAGGGAGGTTCAAAATTGGGTTTCACTGATGTCGACACGTAAAAAGATACTCTATTTGGGTGCCGTGCATGTTGGTATCATGGGAAAAGAGCGAGCTGATCAGAAGGCCCCAAAGGGGCTGCCGATCGCCTTTTGATGCTCGTTTTTTCCCCTCCCACCAGTGACTTTAAAACCCCGCATCAGGGTTTTTTTTTTTTGATAAGGAAAAGGGAAAAGAACAAAATGGAGAGATTAAGTGACCGACAGTGGGTACTACATCCATCCAACCGAAAAGAGAAGTTGCATTAAAAGAAAGAAACAGGCACACAAACTGACTCAGACCAATGATGGCTAAAAGGAAGCACTTTTGAGGGATGCCCAAGAGCCCTTAACGGGCGCACTGTATGGAAAGATGTGCAAAAATTCTCAGACCAAAGACGTATGTACTTGTCTCCCCCCTATAACTGAAAAAAATTTTTTGGGGGGGGATTGTGATATACGGGTCTTTTTATTTCCTTGGGAGACTATATTTTCAAAATCTAATTTATGCATAATGTTTATGCAATAATTTTATCACAGAATAATATTTTTTGCTTTGATTTTTGATATTTATTTGTAAGATTTTATTGACAGATTTTTAAAGTTTTAAAATTTTTATTTTCTATCTAAAAAGGGGTTCGCCGCTAATGCCTTTGTTTGAAAAAGGCAGTAATTTTAAATAATCAATCAATTTTGGCGAGCTGCAAAGCGAAACCGTCTTCTTGCGCTAAATGGCAAGTTTTGGAAGTTCTGCGCGTCCTACTGAAGAACGACACTGGGGGTCTTTCCCGCTCAGCCCAATGGGGAACGGGGAATGTAAGGCTCCGAAGAATCTCGCCATGTATTTTGGGGCTCATTTGCAAATCTTTTTTTCTGTGATGATTATGCCATCTATCTTCAAAAAAGGGGGGACAGTGATGTGCCTTTCCCGGGATCTAACGCACCTTCTCCTGTCCATGCTAAGGGGTCCCCGAATTTAAACAAAGGGGAAAATACTGTTTCCCCGATGTTTTGTCTAGCCTCCTTTTGCACCGCCCGGGCCCTTGGCTTTGGGTCTTTTTGTAATGGATCAAAGGTACAATCGGGGCGTTTAAAAGCCTTAAACAGCTTTTCTTGCTCTGACACTTGTTGCCATTCATCAGACCACCATGGTGACAGGAGATCGACAGTACTGCCTGCTACTTTCGGAATGATGCTTTATGCTGCAAGGGTGAATTCGTGATTGTGAAGTGATTAACAGCATCTTAACACACTGGAAATCATTCACAGATTCCTTGAAAATCTGCAGTTATCTGAAAAAGATTCCAGCCCGCATGTTCAGTCTGCAATCCATTGCTGGAATACATTCCCTCCTGCAAAGTATTGGAAAGTGTCGCTTCCATGAAGTCTTCCATGCCTGCCAAGTGAATTCATCTGTGAATCAGGTGAGCCAATTGGAAGGTCTATATTGGAGAATGTCCCAGTTTTAATTTGGAAATGTGTGGGAGTATCCTGTTCAGGAAATTGCATCTACTCTTAAAGAACAAGGACTCCAAGGCCCTTCCTCGAGTGTTGCACAAAAAGTGTCTCCCCAGAAGGTGGTGCCAACTCATTGAATTCATCCAAGAATAGAATGATGTGGCACTGCCCCAGTACATCTTCCAAATCATCTATTTTGAGATTATGTGGATGAAGTAGATAGATGCAACAGGTCGTGTCAGCAAGCCTATTCTCACAGCCTTCACCTGTATGTTGTCTGCATAATGGGCTTGAATTTGGAATCCTCTCAGGGAATCGGATGATTTTCCCTGGTCTAATCTCTTGTATCATACTCACACTGGGTTTACATGAAGCTATCAGATGTTGCAGTTTCTTCCCCATTTTTGCATGAATTCCTGACAATTCCATTGGATGTAGCGTGTCCAGTTCTCCAACTACTACTTCTAAGGTGTTTGGGTAGCACTTGTATCAAAGTTTGCCCCACACCTTTAGGCTGTCCCATTCCAGGATCTTGGGAGAATTTGTTTACCTGGAGAACTAGTTTCCACAGGCTTCCTTTTTGACAGGCTCTGATTTCCTTTGCCTGGGCAAAAGACAGACTGAACCTTTGTTTCAGGGCACTCTGCCTAGCAATGGGTCCCTGTGGATTGTGGCGCTGGAGCAAACAGACACGAGCATGTCGCTTTTCCTCTGAAAAATCACTTTCTCCTTGCTCCTTATTAACAATACTTCTTTTCAATTTGTACCTTTTACATTGCTTTGAGAAGCTTCATGAGCTGCTTTGCAGTGGTAACCGCATATTGTACCGGACAGTTGTCATCTCGTTGATGACTCTGTTATAAACCATACTTTTACACTACTCTTGGTTGACCAGTTTCCTTAAAACGGCAATGAGTTGGCTCCATGCCCATAACCCTGCAGTGGAAGTACTGCATATGTTGGGCACATATGGCTTTACTTGAGGTGGTAACCCATGCCGACTTATCTGATTCTGAAGACTACGTGTTAAAGTTATGGAGAGCCACCACCCACCCACCCATCATGAAGTTCAACGGGGGAATTTATAGTTCGGGCTCAAAATCTCCCAAAAATAGGAAATATACCAGTTTACAACCCATTGCTCATGGCAGTCCGGGACCTATGTGCGTTACCGGCTGGACGCGCTTGCTTGACTCTTAGTATATTCACCAGCCTAATGACTTGACTGGGCCTTGATGCAAGCCACTGTCTACCAGAATTGAGGACCATAGAGGGCGCAGCGTGCATCATCACTCAACCTCCAGGACTTCTTTCTCCTAGTAATACAGACGCCACGCACGGGAACTACGTGGAGGGTTCTTCCTGGTCAAGATGGAATGAACCAGGATGGGCGCGGCTCCCCTCCTCATAGGCCTTGGTGCACCAGGCGGCAAGGCGGCTCCGTTACAAGATTGCTCAAAAGTCACCAAGCAGCTGGCTAATGAATTGGAACAGAACTGTGGGCATCGAGTGTAAGCCTCTTTGGTCAGGAAAAGTGCATGCAGGCCAACTAAGGTGCAAGACTACCGTAAACCATGAGGAAGACACAGGGAGGCCTGGCAAAGCTCACATACGATTGTCATAAGGGAACTCTTATTTAAATCTTCCTTCTGACTGCATCCGGAAAAGGTCACGTCGGAGGTGACGTCAAAGTGAATTTTATTTGAATTTCCAATCATCTCGTAACTTCAATTCTAATTATTTTATGTGTGGTTTGTTTTCTGGTGAGACACAAGAAAATTTGGTAGAAGAACCAAGACAGAGAAGACGCCACCGGTATGCGGCGCGCACACTACAACACAACACTATTTATTTTTCGCTCCATACATACATTGCATATTGGTAAAAAAATGTTGTAGTTACCCAGAGATATCATATGCTGCAAAGAAACGATATATTAATGGTAAACTTACCTATAGCAGAATCAGTCATCCACAAAAGGAGGCGTATTCATTATCATTTAATTCGTCATTTCCTTACTGTATAATATCTTTTATTAAAAGACATTACATTCTTTCCTGATAGTATCACCATATTATCCCTTATATATATTATCTATATATATAGTATTATATACTTATTATATCTATATATATATATATCTAATATATATATATATTAATATATCTATAGAATCTATCTACATATCTTTATATATATTCTTTATATGTATATTATACATATTATATATATACATGATATATTATATATATCTAGATATAATCTCTTATATATTATATATAATATATATATATATTATATATAGTCATCATCATCCATGTTAAAAACGGTCGTTCATGTCCCTGAGCCGCCGTGGTCACAGCATGATACTCAATTGCAGTTTTTTTTCACGTTGTGATGCTCTTGGAGTGGTACGTGGTAGGGTCCCCAGTTTCATTTACACGGAGAGTGCCGTGTTACCTTTTTTTTTTAAGGTTTCTCTCTCTTATTTTTATCCGGGCTTGGGACCAGCACTGATTGAGCTGGCTTGGCCACCCAGTGGGCTAGGTAGGCAATCGAGGTGAAGTTCTTGCCCAAGGGAAAAACGCGGTGCGGCGGGTTCGGTGACTCGAACCCTCGAACCCGATTGCCGTCCGTGACAGTCTTGAGTCAGACGCTCTAACCATTCGACATTTGAGATTTACTGTGGCGGTATATAATATAATATATATATAATATATATATAATATATATATATATAGATAATCTATATTATAATATATATTTCTATATATAGTATATACTCTATATATATATACATCTATATATAATATATATATATATTATATATATACTATATATTATTATATAATATATATACTATATATATATATATCCGCACAGTAAAATCTCATGCCACTCTTTCAATACATTCTTCTTGCTACCATTATCATTTTTTTTATCATTTTATCAGTGACAGTATTATTATTATAAATCTTATTGGTATCATCATTCACCACAGTTTCTACCACATTCATCATTACTCTGTTTTATCGTTAATACCGGGTTTATTGCTATTTTGATTATTTTATGTCCCTACATTATTGACGTTATTATTATCATCATGTTATTGTTTTTAATCTGGTTATTATCATTATTTTTTTTTTTAACTATTTTTATGAATATTATTTTTTATTGTTCTTATCATTCTATCATCCGTATTATATTACCATCATATTGTTTCATTAACATTGTTTTTTTATTATTATTTTTGTTGTTATTTTTTCTTTTATTTTTATTAATTGTAGTTATTATTATTATTATTATTATCATTATTTATATCATTATCATATCATGATCATGATCATGATCATGATCATGACTATGACTATGACTATGACTATGACTATGAC
The DNA here is from genome assembly GCF_015228065.2 of Penaeus monodon. Classification (NCBI taxonomy): domain Eukaryota; kingdom Metazoa; phylum Arthropoda; class Malacostraca; order Decapoda; family Penaeidae; genus Penaeus; species Penaeus monodon. The sequence goes on from NW_023663145.1 coordinate 12,641, forward strand.
TATGACTATGACTATGACTATGACTATGACTATGACTATGACATTACTATTACTATGATATGACTATGACTATGACTATTATTATCATATTATTACTATTACTATTATATTTCATTATCATTTTCATTATCATTATCATTATCATTATCATTATCATTACTCATTATATTTATCATTATCATTATCATTATCATTATAATTATCATTATCATATCATTATCATTATTATTGTTATAAATTGTATTGCCATTCTTAATAATTTTATTATTATTATATTATTATTATTATTATTATATTATTATTATTATTTCTTTATATTATATTAGTAATGTTATTACTACTATTACTATTAATCATTATTATTCTTATCCTCATTCTATTCCCATTATTATAATTACTATATTATCACTATTGTCATCCTTTTTAATTTATTATTATTTATTTCATTATTATTTTTATCACTTTTTGTCATTTTTATTATCATTTTTATTATCATTATTTTTTCTGTTATTATTATTATTATTATTATTATTATTAACATCATTATTAACATCATTATAATCATATTATCATTATCATCATTATTTATGTTATTGTTATAATTTTTATTATCATTATTATTATCACTTTTGCTATTTCTACTATACTACTACCCTAGTATTACTATCATTGTTATGGTTATTATATTATTATTATCATTATAAGAATGTTTATTATTATCATTATTATGATTGTAATATTGATTATTATTATTATTACCATTATCATTATCATTATCATTACTACTGCTATTATTATTATAATCATTTTTATTTTTGTCGTTATTATTATTATGATGATGATGATGATGATGATGATGATGATGATGATGATGATGATGATGGATGATGATGATGATGATGATGATGATGATGATGGATTTACTATCACCGATATTATCGTCATCATCATTATTGTTACTGGTATGGTATTATTTTCCTGTTACTACTACTATATTATCATTCTCATTACTATCAGTATCTTTATAATCATAATCATTATCTTTATTATTACCATTATCATAATAATAATAATAATTAGTAGTAGTAGTAGTAGTTGTAGTAGTACTAGTAGTAGTAGAAGTCTTTTTGTTTTTATTGTTGTTGTTGTTCTTGTTGTTGTTATTACTACTACTATTATCATCATTATTGTCATTACTATTAATATAGTTTTTATGATTATAATTATCATAATAATAATATAATATAATATAATAATTATAATAATTATCTGTATTTTTGCCATTATCATTATTATTTTCATCAATAATATCATTGTTGTTATTGTTTTTTTTTCTAGAATTATCATTATCATCACTATTACTATCATAATTAGTATTGTTGTTGTTGTTCTGTTATCAATATCATAATCATTAGTAGTCGAGTAGGCCTACTATTGTTATTTATCCTTCCAGTATAATAATTTTAAGCATCACTAATAATGCCGTGAAAGTTTAGTGATGTGTATTTTTTGTATTCACCTATTATAATCCGAAATTCTACTGATGATTTTAGAGAACAATATACTAATATTTTACTATTTCATTTTTAGTTGGTTCGAAAGGAAATCCGCCTGTATCTTTTTTGTGACACATTTGATACTACAATACATTCCTATGTCGTTATGGATGAAAGTACAGTATGTTTCTGTATTGTAATAGTTAAAGTTATGTTGGTTAAGAAGAGAGGTATATGACAGCTGATGTTTAATTTATTAAGGAATTGACAGATACACAGAACTAGTCCACTAAGTATTATCTAAGACAGTGAGTGTTGTTAGTTGACTACCTCACTCACTACGTTTCAAAAGGATCGTTCATTGTTTCAGATTGTACTTCCCTTTATCTTCACATACATTCGGGGTCTAGTGTAAAGTACAAACTACAAATAGGAAATAAGTGTGTACATGCTTAGTTGGTGTGCAGATGTTCTAAGAGCATACAGTTTCAAGCATCAGATCAGTTCATTTATTGTAACGTTCGGAATTTTTCTCAAAATTTTAGAGATTTTCCTAATCTAATTAATATGGTAAACTTTCGTTGTGTGCATAGGCTTATTCCTACAAATTCATACACACACTTCCAAACGTAAATGTGTTGTGTGGGGCTAAAAGCATGCGTGTGAAAATTGTATGCGTATGCTGTCCTAAAAATGAATAAATCTATTCTGCAACGAAGTTCACAAAGCCCAATAAAGACTTTCTTTTCATATGTGGCAAGGTTTCTGACCAACATTATTTACTCTGGAAAAGTAAGACTGGAATTCTGGTACGTCGAGGAGTAGCCGTAATCCGTTCCTTTCTTGGTCACGTAGAACTGTAGCGTGACGACCAAGTAAGTGGAGACCGCTAATAGCATCTGCAGTACAAAGGTGAACATCATGAACCACAGAACCGGAAAGTGGCAAGTGGCAAATATTAAAGAAGCGTGACTGTTAACTGCATATGGGTGATGGAATTCTAATCAAAATTAAAATGCATTCACACACTCACACACATATGTATCATATATAAGTATATACGAAAAACCAACAAAAACAAAAAAAACAAACAAACAAAACCCAAAATATTATATATATAATAATATATAATATAT
>NW_023663146.1:0-15271 GCF_015228065.2 Penaeus monodon
GAATATGCAAAACAAACTTACGCAAGCTTTGGAGCGCGGCTGCAATAAAATTTTTAAAAGCCCCAAGGCAAAAAAAAAATTTCTGTTTAAATTTTCCTCCTGAAATAAATTAATCATCGAATCAAAAATAGTATCGTGCAAAATCGCGGATTTTTGCGCAAATCACAAAAAACACACCCGTGTTTTTCATAACATTTTTAATGCGTGGGAGGTCTTTGTCTTTTCCCGGTTAGATTTAAATTTTGGGGTGACATGGTATCTGAAAGTTTTGATAAGTGCACTCACTCGGGGAATGGTCCCCCCTGCTACTTTAAAGTCGTTTGAGAGAAGGGCATGTGCTAGTTTTTAAATTTCGTGAAGTATAACGGATCAGTCATTATCTTTTTTTTACCATAATCATTAGGTTACATTTATCACACACACTATTATTTTATTGTTATTATTACTATTATTTTTTTTAAATTTTTATTTTATTATATTATTAATTTGTTATTTTTATTAATTATTATTTTTATTTTTATTTTATTCTTTTATTATTTTTATTATTTTTAATTTTTATTACATTATTATATTATTATTATTATTATTATTATTATATTTATTTTTATTATCTTTATTTTATTTCATTATTTTTTTATTATTATCATCATCATCAAGGGGCTAACCGCCGGGGGGGCAGGCCCGCATCCACCCTTCGTTCCCCCACGAGGACCCCGAGGGAGTCTCGGGCAGGCACACGGCCCATCTCTATTTCCTCACGACAGGTCTGGCGAGTGCCCAAGCCATGACCCCTAGGACGTCCAAGGTTCCTCCACCCGGGGGGTTTCTCGCAGAGAGAAACCGGTGGGGGGGCGTCCATGGGGGAGGCGAGCTAGGTGGCCATATACCCCGAGTTGGCGATCCGGATTATGCAAGTAAAGGTCCCATGCCAGTTCACGGGTAACCCCCGGTGGAAGGGGGTCCTGCCAACTGTCCCCCCAGTCGGCGAAGGGATTGACAAAAGGCATCAAGGCGAGACCCCAAAGGCAGGAAGGCCCAGGTTCGTTCCATAGAGCAAAACGGAAGTATAAAGGGCCTTGGGACACGAGCTTGGCCCTTTCTGAAAAGGTACCGACTTTCCCCAAAACGCTCTTTTTGATCGAGTTCGGGCTCCGTTGCCAGACCAATCCGTCTATGATTTCCGGTCTGAAACCCAGAGATATGACTACGTCCCAAGGATGTAAAACTTTTGTGATCAACGCCCTCCCCCCAAGAGGGGACGATGAAGGGTTTCCCCCAACGGGCCCCCCAAAGCCCTGAATCTTGGTTGGCCCAGGGCCCTCTAAGCCGGGGGTTCGCCCTTTGTAAATCAAAAGGGAGCCGCCACAAGTGATCCAAGGACTCAGTAGGGGGCAAACGTCGGAAAAGTAAAGGTCGAGACCTTAATTTTGCCTAGTGTTGCTCCGACGATTTTGGCTGTAGTTGCCCATTATCCAGTCCATACAAGTTGAAAAGTGGGGGTCAAGGACACACCCTTGCCCCCCCCCTGAATTAAAGGGAAAAAGTTCGACATACCCCACCACACTTTACAGCACTTCAGTACCGTATAGAGGCGCTATCAGGCAATAATCTGTGGGGAAATTTCCCCCGACCCTCAGGATCCCCATAGCGATTCCCGATGCCCCGAGCAAACCCCTTTCTTGGGGTCGATGTAGGCTGCAAGCAACCAGCCCAAACTCACGACGGCTTTCCACAATACTCGAAGCGCTGTATACGGCTATTGGGGACTCCCAGGAGTAAACCCAGATGCTCCGGTCTCGGGGCCCCTCAGTAGGGGGTTGCGGATCCTTTTCAGAAGAATGTGAGGGGAAAACCCTTGCCTGGATGTGAGCATGTAATGCCACGGTAGTTGCAAAAGCCCCATCACCCCTTTTCCCCCTTCCAGAGAGGGATGCCCACCCCCCTCAGCAGGTCAGGGGAATGGACCAGACCCAAAAGGCAGTCAGGACTGTAGCAGGCCCGAGCCATAGGTTCACCCCACCCTTTAGATTTCAGCAGGGATATCCATATCCCGAGTTTCCCCCTTTCAGTTTGGAAATCGCCAGCCAAACCCTCTGTTAGGGTAGGAGGTTCCTCGCTGATGGGGGGGGCCGGCCAGGGACTGAGACATGCTTGCATCCAAGCTAACTGTTTGGGGGATCCACCTGGTCAAATGTTCAAAATACCAGCCAAGTTCACGAACCCAACATGATCTGAGATGATCCGTCCCTCCGTGATCGGATGCAGTCTCTGTGAGGAGGGCCCTTTGGGTTCAGCTTTCTCAGGGTTTGGTAGGCAGGGGGAAGGTCATTTTCCAAGAAATGGCCTTCGACCTCCCAGCAGATTCTGAGAACTGTTCCTTTTCCCTTTTCAGCGTGTCCGAGCCCTAGCACCCTGGGAAGACGCAAGATTGATTCCATTTTGGAGCCTTTCGAACGCTTCAGGGCCCTAATGTCCCAGGGGGATGGATTTGCCTTGCTTGGGGTACGCCAATGGTCCCGAGCGCCGAGTGTTAGCGTTTAAGGACTCCCAAGAGAACTGGATCCCCAGGTTGCGGTTTTTTGAGAATCGGTCAAGACTGCCCTGGCGAACCCGGGGACATCCCCCCCCTTTGTCTGTCCAAAAAACACTTAGGGTGGCCCCTGGAGGAGGGGAGTTTTTAAGTGGGCCCCCAGGGTAGCCACAAGAGCCTATGGTCGGTGCCCGAACTCAGCACTCGGAAACCCTGCAGTTCTGGAGGATCCCCCATCGCGTGCTGACAAAGGGGTGGTCGATCTCCGGCCACTGTACCCCTACGCTGTACCAAGCCCGGATGCGAGTTTGGAGCGGGTACCAGGAGCCAGAGATCCTATTTTCGGGGCCTAGAAAGTCCCGGGGAAGGGGGCTTTTTCCTGTGGGATCAGCTCCCGAGCCATGGGGCCGACAGACATCTCGTAGCCAGCTCGATCACAGGGATACCGCATTGAAGTGCCCCGAAAAGCAATGTTTCGCCCGGGGGGAATCGTCGCCACGATGCGAGTTTGGCGAGAACGCCTCTTTCAACGGTTTTTGTACATCGGTAGGAGCTATCAGCAATAAGAGACATGAAGCCAAAAGTATGCTTCAGTCCAAGCCATGATCGCTCATCAACCGGTGTCACCCGATACCGCGGCTGAAGCGACGGAGAGGTATGGTCACCCCGGAGGTGGTGACCATCGCTGGGCCCGACCGTAGTAGGTGCAACCAAACCCCCATGATCGTGCCGCTACCAGGTCTTTTACCTCTGAGAGGGCAGCCACCTCAACTCCCAGCGCTTCAAAATTTCCCCCGATAGCAGAGGGAACGTCACCTGCCGCAAGGATGGATGTTCCAAACGCCTACCCGGAAAAACAGCCCGAGGTTAAGCCTCGGGGGGCACTCCGGGGCACGCCCCCCCGCCGCCCCCCCAACAAGCCCAGATAAAAGGGGGGCGGCAGGCTAGGGGCCGCCTACCCACCTGTGGGGTTCCCGAGGTTCCCCCCACAAGTTATGGTGGTTGGGCCCTGCCGGGGCGCAGGGGGGAAAACCCTCCAATCCCCCCCCCCCCCCCGGGCCCCCCCCCCTTCGGGTGGGGGAAAAACCCCCCCCCCCAAACTTTTTTTTAAAGGGTTGCCAGAGGGTATTTGGGGGGAGGAGGGGGAAGGGCCCCAACCCCCCCCCGCCCCTTCCCCGGGGGCTGGGGAGGAGTTGGTACGAAGCCAGAGCTGCCCCAAAGCCGGGGGCCTAAACCCCTCCCCTGGGGCCCTCCGGGCCCCGAGATCCCCCACAAAGTCCCAAAAAAACCCCCCTTGGGGGGGGGCCCGCGAAGCAAATTAAGGTGGGGGGGGGCGGGGTTTTTTTTTTTTTCCCGGGGTGGGGGGGGGAAAGCGGAAGGCTAAATTAAAACAACCCCCCCCCCCTTTTTTCCCCAAGCACAAAACCCCCCAATATTATTATATAAAAATTAATTATGACCATAAATTTTTAAATATTTTTTTTTTATTATTTTTTCAAAAAAAAAAGGGGGCTCCGACCGGGGCCGATCCCCCCGTTCCAGCCACAGGCCCTCGGGGGGTTTCCCGGGCGGGACCGGGGCCCCCAATTTTTCCCAGGGAAAAGTCCCAAGCATACCCAGGGTCCCGGGCCCCCCCCCAGGGGTCTCCAAGGACCCCTAGGGCATTCCTGGGGGCGAAGGTCCAAAAGGGGTTTGGCGTTCCCGGTTAGCGTAACGGCCCCCCCTTTTTCCCCTGAACCGGGGGGGCCCTTTTCCCAAGACCCCATGTTTGGGGCAAGGTTGTTAAAAAAAAAAAGGGAACCCCCCGCCGGGTTTCCTTCCTAGACAAAAGGGGTTCAACCCTTGGACCCAGTTTTTTTGGACCCCCTCTCCCCCTTTGTTGATCGAGATGGTTTTGGCCACCAATTTTAAATTTTTTCCGGCTCAACTCGAAATGGTCGCTAAAGGGTTTAAACCGGTTTAAAAACTTCCCCCCTCAAGAGGACCTGCGGGCCCCCCAAAAAACCCCCAAAAGCCAACCTTTTTTGGGCCCAGGACTCGGCCGGGGGCCCTCGCAAATCACAAGCCCCCAAAAGTGTCCGGATAATGGTGAAATCTGGCAAAGCAAGGGTAAAAATTAAAAAAATAAAAAAAAAAGAAAAAAAAGGTGGGGGCAAGGACACCCCTTCCCTACCCTGAATTCAGGGAAGAAGTTGACATACCCCCACACACTTTACAGCACTTTAGACCAGTATAGAGGTTGCATCAGGCAAAATCTGTGTCGGAATTCCGAGCCCAGGATCCCCATAGCGATTCCGATGCACCGAGTCAAACGCCTTTTGAGGCGATGTGCTGAAGCAACCCACAACCAAACTCAGACGGCGTTCCCCAAATTTCCGAAGCGCTAGATCGGCTATTGTGGACTTCCCGGAGTAAATCCAGACTGCTCGGGCTCTGGTGCCTCAGTAGGGGTTGCGGATCGTTTTAGAAGAATTGGGCGAGAACCTTGCCCGGTATGCGAGCAGTGTAAGCCACGGTAGTTGCTACAGTCCCCTCGATCCCCTTTCCCCCTTTCCCGAGAGGGGTGACCCCCGCCCCCCAGCAGGTCGGGGGGGTGGTCCAGACTGCCAAATGGCAGTCAGGACGTTGCAGGCCCCGAGCCATAGGGTTACCCCAGCCTTTTGCAGTTCAAGGGATACAATATGCTGCAGCTTTCCCACTCTTAGTTGGAAATTCCAGCCTAACCCTGTTAGGGGAGGGGGGTTCCCCGCTGAGGGGGGGGGGCCCGGGACGGCACGAGACATCGTTTCATCCAAGCAAAATGTTTGGGGGATCCACCTGGTACAACTTTTCAAAAACTCAGCCCAACGTTCACGAACCCCCAAAATGATCCGAGAGATCCGTCCATCCGCTGATCGGACTGCAGTCACGTGAGGAGGGCTTAGGGGGCGTTTTCTCAGGGCTTTGGGAGGCAGGGCGAAGGTCATTACCAAGAAAAGACCTCGACCTCCTCAGCAAGATTCCTGAGAACGTTCCTTGTCCCTTCTCGCAGTGTCCGAGCCCTACGCACCATGGGAAAGACGCAAGACTTGATTCCATTTAGCCGGCCTTTCGACACGCTTCAGTGGCCCTTAAGTTCCCGGGAGATGGTTTTGCCCTTTTCCTTGGGGGTACGCCAATGGACTCCGAGCTGTTAGCATATCATTTTTTTATTATTGTTGTTATTTTAAAATTTTTATTATTATCATATCATTTTTTTGTTATTATTTTTTATTTTTTAAAAATTATTATTTTATATTATTATTTTTTCATATCATTATCATTTTTTATTATTTTTATATTATTTTTATTTTTTTAATTATATTATTATTATAATTATATTATTTATTTTTATTTTATTTATTTTTATTTTTATTATTATTATTATTATTTTTATTATTGATCTTATTATTATTGATATTATTATTATTATTATTATTATTATTTTTATTATTATTATTATTGTCATTATCATTTTTGTTATTATATCATATTTTTATTGTTATTGTTATATACATCATTTTTATCAATATAATAATAATAATAATAATAATAATAATAATAATAATTATTATTATTATTCTTATTCTTCTTCTTATTATTATTATTATTATTATTATTTTATTATTATCATTATTGTTGTTGTTTTCATTTTTGATATAACCATATTATTATCTTTATTCATAATTTATTTATTACTAAATATAATTTCCATTATTATTGTTACATACAAAAAGGGACAATAATAAAAATAATAATGTATCAAGAAGTTGAACCAGAAGTACTCCGTCATCCCTCCTGGGGAAGAGCAAATTTAATAACCAAAGGGGTACAATTTGTTTTAACAAGCTTTTGTAAAAAAATTTTTGCATTTTGTATATCGCGTAATAATCTTGAAGAAGTGTTAACCCCATACGTCCCGCGTCCACAAATACCAGCAACTCAACAATGCTGGGAAAATTTAAAAAAGTTGCCCAAAACTGCCTTTCTGCCCCCGATGCTAGTTTTCACATAGAATGAAAATAGTAAGCAAAACAGCAAGAACAGTAAAAACATGCTCTACATTTTCAGTCCTGTAGTGATCTAATTGGACATATTTTTTAGCAATTCTGGAAAAAAGGAAAAGAAGAAAAACTGCGAGGAAGATCATGTTATGCGTTTTTTTCCCAAAGTACATAATAATCACATTTTGTATTTAGGAATCTTTGAGGCGTTTGACAATGATAGCAACCATAACCCCACTATTTTTAAAACGCCCTAAAGGAGCAGAAAGAATCTTTTTTTAAAATGAAAAAATCAAAAATAAGACAGGTAATTGCGTATCTGTATTTTCCCCTCTCTCCTCTCCCTATCATCTATCTATCACCTACCATTTATACCTACAATAGTATAAAAATTTTAAAATATATTATATATTATAATATATATAAAAATATTACATTATAATTTTATATTAAAATTATAATATAAATATTATATATATAAAATAATTTTTAATTATATATAATATTTATAATATTATATATATAAACAAGACGCACAACACACACACGATTATATAAATATATAATCTGTGTGTGGTGTGTGCGGCTTTTATTATATATAATAAATATATATAAATTTATATAAAATATATTTAATTAATATATAATTATAATATATATATATATATATATATATTTTGTTATTATATATTATTAAAATATATAATATATATATTAATATATATATATACAATATGTAGAGATATAAAAAGGTAGGTAGATAGATAATAGATAATGGAGAGAGAGAGAGAGAGAGATACAGATACGAATTAACCTTTCATTATTGTATTCTTTCATTTACAAAATAGATAATTTCTGACCCATTTTGGGGGGGTTAAAAAAAGGTGAGGGGATGGGCATTCATGCAACAACGGCCCTCAAGATTCCTAAATGCAAAAATGTGATATTATGTACGTGGAAAAAAACGCATAACATGTTTCCATCGCAGTTGTCTTCTTACCTTTTTTTCCCGAATTGCTAAAAATATGTCAAATAGATCATAAGGACTGAAAAATAGTAGAGATGTTTTACTGTTTGCTGTTTTAGCTTACTGATTTTCAGTGTCATGGTAAAATCTATGCATCGGGGAAGCAGAAAAGGCAGTTGGCAACTTTTGATAATTATTACCCAGCATTTTTGATTTGCGGTATTTTGGGACGGGGACAGTATGGGATATAAGACTTACTTAAAAAGAATTTTTAGGTATACAAGATGCAATTTTTTACAAGAGCTGAAATTAAAGCAAATTGAAACCTTTGGGTTTTATTTAAATTCGCTCTTCCAGAGGAGGGAAAATAAAGGGAGTACTTAGTGGTTAACTTTTGATACATTATTTTTTTTTATTGTCCTTTTTGTAGTGATAACAATAAAAGGGAAAATAATGATTTTAATAGTAATAAGATAACGTAATGAAAAGAAATAATTTGGTTTATAGAATAATAATAAAAACAAAAATAATGAAATAAAAATAATAAAAAATAAAATAATAAAATAATAATAATAATAAAAATAGTAAAATAAAAAACAATAAGGGACGATGATGATGAGATAATATAATAATAATAAAAAAATAATAAAAAAAAAGGGAATAAGAATAATAAAAAATAATTTTTATTATTTTTATTTTTATTATTTTTATTATTTATTCTAATAATGAATAATAATAACAAAACAAAAACAATAATGATAATAATAACAAAAAGAAAATGACAAAATAATAATAATAATAATAAAAAAAATAATAATAATATATAAAATAATAAAAAGATAAATAATAAGAAAAATATAAAAATTTAAAAATTTAAAAAAATAATAATAAAATAATTATCTTTATAATAATAATAATAATAATAATAATAAAATATAATAAAAATAATAATAATGATAATAATAATAATAATAATAATAATAATAATAACAATAATAAAAATAATAAAAATAATAATAAAAATAATAATAAAATAATAATAAAAATAATAAGATAATAATAATAATAAAAAAATAATAATAAATAACAATGATGATGATAATAATAATAATAATAAAAAAACAACAAGAATAGTAATAATAATGTGTGCTAACAGTCAGGAGCCCTTTGGGCGTACCCCCAAAGGGACAAGGCAGAATACCTCCCCCTGGAGACATAGGGGCCCACAAGCGGTGCAAGGCCGGCTGAAGGGAATCAAGTCTTGCGTCGTTCCAGGTGCGTAGGGCTCGGACATGCTGAGAAGGGAAAAGGGGAAACATTTATCGGGAAATCGGAGGGGGTCGAGGGTCTTTTTGGGTAAAACCTTCGCCCTGCCTCCCAAAAGCCCTAAAAAAAATGAACCCTAAGCCTCCTCACAGATGTTTTCAGTCCATCAGCGGATGGACGGATCATCTCGGATCATGTTGGGGTTCGTAAGTTGGGTGAGTATTTTGAAATTTGTCCCAGGGGGGGGGGTTTCCCCCAAAACATTTAGCTGGATGAAGCGAGTTCAGGCCTGTGGGCCCCCCCATCAGCGAGGAACCTCTCCCAACAGAGGTTAGGCTGGCAATTCCAAGTAAAGAGTGGGAAAGCGCAGGCATATGATACCCTGAAAAAATGCTAAAGGGCTGGGGGTGCCCCTAGGCGGGGCCTGCATACAGCCTGATGCCTTTTGGGCAGTCGGGGGACCTTCCCCCTGCCTGCTGGGGGGCGTGGTCATCCCTCTTGGAAAGGGGAAAGGGATCGATGGGACGTAGCAAACCGTGCATTACAGTCAGCAACCAGGCAAGGTTCTCGCCACTTTCTTAAAAACGGAGGGAAACCCACTACTGAGGCCCCAAGCCCGGAGCAGTCTGGATTTACCCTGGCAAGTCCAAATAGACCGTATACTAGCGCTTCGAGTAATTGTGGAACGCCGTCTGAGTTTGGTTGGGGTTCTTGCCCCTACATCGACCTAAAGAAGGCGTTTCTCGGTGCTCGGGAATCGCTAGGGGAGACCTGAGGCTCGGGAATTTCCCGACCGTTTTTGGCTGTAGCAAGCCTAAAACTGGTATAAAAGTGCTGTAAAGTGTGGGGGGGGGTATGTGAACTTTTCCCTGAAATTTGGGGGTGAGGAAAGGCTGTGGTCCTTGCACCCAACTTTTCAACATTTGTAGGGAGGGATAATGGGCAGAGATAGCCAAAGTCAGTCGGAGAACACTAGGCAATATTAAGGTCTCGGACCTTTGACTTTGCCGACGATTTTTGCCATCCATCGAGCCCTTGGAGTCATTGGGTGGTCTTGATGCATTTAGCAATGAGGCGAACCCCCTGGGCCTAGAGGTTCCTGGACCAAGCCCAAAGGTTTAAGGACTTTGGGGGCCTGTTAGGGGAACCCGTTCAGTCGACCATGTTTGCGGCGAGGACGTTGAAGTCACAGAAATTTTTACATATTTGGAGCGTAGTCCAATCTTGAGTTGTAGACCGGAAGTCGTAGACGGATTGGTTGGAAAGGACCATGAAACTCGATCAAAAAGGCTTTTGGAGATGCGGCCCTATGCAGAAGGCCAAGCTGCGTGTTTAAAGGGCCCTTGAACTTCCAGTTTTTTATGGAAGCGAAACCCTGGACGCTAGCAGTGCCTTGGAGTCTCCCCTTGATCCCTTTTTGTAACAAGCCCCCTTCGCCGGTCATGGGGTACAGTTGGCGGGCCCACGTGCCCAAACCCGGCGGTTACACCGGGGGGACTGGCAGGGCCCGTTCCTGCATAACCCGGGGACCCCAAACCAGGCTATATGGCCCTAGCTCCCCTCCCTAGGGACGACCCGCCATCGGGTTTGTCTCTCTGCGAGACAACCCGGGTGGGGGAGACCTGTGGGCGTCTGGGAGTCGGTTTGGGCAGCTGACGAGCCCTGTCGTGGGAACTAGAGAGGGGCCCGGTCCCTGCCGGGGGGACTCCCCTGAGGATCCTCGGGGGCTGGAACGAAGGGGGAGGGGCCCCGGCCCCGTCGGCGTTACCCCCTTGATGATAGATGAAAAACAGCAATAATAGTATAAAAAATAAAAGTAATAATAATAAATGGTCTAATAATAAAAATTATTTAATAAAAATATGGGTGGGTGCCCCCGGCTGGTGAGGAAGCGAGGTGTGGTAGCCTAAAAGTGTTAAGCGCTTGCATGCCTTCTGTTTGCAGCTTCCCCCCGGCTAGCCCAGTGCGAAAAAGGGAGCAGCTTCCCAAAAAGTCTCCCCTGCCGATCACAGCCTCTCCATTTAGACTTTCAGGCCCCTCGGGGCCCACCCAGGGTAACGGGTACCTTGGGGCCCCAGGTAAACTGTGGGGGATCTCGGAGCAGGGAGGCCCCAGAGGTACGGAGTTTGGCCCAGGGTGTGGACACGCTCTGGTTTCGTACCAATCCCCCCCCTGCCCCCCGGGGGAAAGGGGGGTCGGGGAGGGGGGCCTTTGCCGTCCTCCCCCCAAATTTACCCTCTGGCAACGCCTTTGAAAAATGGAAATGCTGGGGGGAGGGGTGTTGTCCCTCCCACCCCGCAAGAACGGGGGTTGGGGGCCGCTGGGAGGGCAAATGTCGGGGGGCAGGAGGAGCGAGAGTTTCTGTCCCCCGCGCCCCCGGGAGGCGCCAACCACCATGAAGCTTGGGGGGAAAGCCCTCGGGGAAACCCCCCAGGTGGATAGGCGGTCCCCTAGCCTGCCGACCCCCTTACTGGGGCTGTGTTGGTGGGGGCGGCGAGGTGGCGTGCACCGGGGTGACCCCCCGAGGCTTAACCCCAGGGGCTTTCCCGGGTAGGCGTGGAAAATCCGATCCTTGCGGCAGGAGAGCGGTTACCCTGCTATCGGGGAATTTAAGCGACTGGGAGTTTAGGTGGCGCCCCTCAGAGGTAGAAGACCTGGGAGCGGCACGATCAGGGGGGGTTGCCCTACTACTGGTCGGGCCGCAGCGATGGGACCACCCCGGGTGAGCCCTAGCCATCTCCAGTCGACTTTAGCCGCGGTAGTCGAGGGACACGGTTGATGAGGTACATGGCTTGAGACTGAAGAAAATTTTGGGTTCATTTTTCTTTTTTGCTGTATACGCTCCTACCCATGTAATAAAACCGATGTGAAAGGGCGTTCACGCCCAAAATCGATTGTGGCAGACGATTGCCCCCCGGGGAAACATTCGCCCTTTTTCTGGGCGATTCAAAGCGGTTCCGGCGTGATGAGCGGCTACGGATGTCTGTCGGCCCCCCGGGTCGGGAGTGATCCCAGCAGCGAGAAAAAGCCTCCTTTCCGGGGGCTTTTTCTAGGTCCCCGAAAATGAGGATCTCTGGCCCCCGGGACCAGCGTCCAACTCCATCGCGGATGGGACAGCGATAGGGTACAGGGCCAAGGGGATCACCACATCCTTTTCAGCACGCGATGGAGGATCCCCAGAAGCAGGGTTTAGGGGTGCTGATTTTTGTGGCACCGAAATAGGTGCTTGGGGGGGGGGTACCCCGCGGTCCATTCAAAAAACCCCCCTCCCCCCAGTGGGCCCCCCTAAGGGTTCACTGGGCAGATAAGGAGGAGGAGGTGCCGTGGTTCGCCACGCGTCTCTGACCCTTCTCAGAAAAACCCGCAAACCTGCGGATCCAGTTGCCTGTGGGAGTCCTTAAGGCGGTAACACCGAAGCAGTCAGGAGTCCCTTGGCGTAGCCAAAGGGCAAGGGAGAAAACCCTCTCCCTGGAGAATTAGAGGCCACTGAAGCGTGTCGCAAGGCTGGCTAAATGGGGAAACAAGTCTTGCGTGTTTATGGTGGTTGGGCTCGGACACTGCTGAGAAGGGCAAGGAAAGTTCATCAGGGAAACTTTTGAGGAGGTCGAAGGGCCCTTTTGGTAAAAGACCTTCCCTGCCTACCCAAGCCCTGAGAAAAATGAACCCCAAGCCCTCCTCACAGTGAGCAGTCCGATCAGAGGAGGAGGTATCTCAGATCAGTTGGGGTTGTGAACGTTGGGGTGAGTATTTTTAAGTTGGTACCCGGTGGATCCCCCAACAGTTGCTTGGATGCAAGCGAGTCTCAGTGCCTGTGCCGGGCCCACCCACAGCGAGGAAAACCCCCTACCCCAACAGAGGTTAGGTGGCGATTTCCCAAACGAAGAGGGGGGAAAGCGCAGGCATAGTGATATCCGTGAAATGCTAAAAAGGTGGGGTGAATATGGTCGGGGCCTGCAACAGTCTGATGCCCCTTTGGGGAGTTGGTACCTTCCCCCCGACCCCCCCCGCTGAGGGCGGGTCTCCCTCCGGGAAAGGGGAAAGGGGATGTGGGACTGTAGCAACTAGTGGCATTAACTGCCAGAACCCCGGCAAGGTTCCGCTCACATCTTTTGAAAGGATCCGCAACAAAACCCATGGGCACCAGAGACCGGAAACAGTTTGGGTTTTTTCCCGGCAAGTCCACAAAAGACCCTTTTATAGCGTTCGAGTAATTGTGGAACGCCGTCGTGAGTTTTGGCGTGGGTTGTTGCAGCCTCATCGACCCCAAAAAGGCGTTTTTCCGGGCATCGGGGAAGCCCATGGAGATCCTGAGGTAGGGAATTCCGACACAGATTATTGGCCTGATAGCAAACCCATATGGTATGAAAGTGCTGTAAAAATGTGGGGGGGTATGTCGAACTTTTCCCTGTTAATTCAGGGGGGAGGCAAGGCCTTGTCCCTTTCACCCCCACTTTTTAACATTGTAGGATGGATAATGGGGGAGTTTCTAGCCAAAGTCAGTGCGGAGCAAAACTAGAATATTAAGGTCTCGGACCCGACTTTGCCGCATGTTTCCACCCATTGAGTCCCTTTGGGGTCACTTTTTGGGGCTCTTGATGCATTTAGCAATGAGGGGAAGCCCCTAGGGTTAAGGTCTCCGGGGGCCAAGACCAAGTTCAGGGCTTTTGGGGGGCCCGTTAGGGGAACCCGTTTTAGCGATCCAGCTTGGGCGAGGACGTTGAAGTCACAAAAGTTTTACATACCTGGTAGCGTAGTCCATACCTGGGTTTTCGACCAGGAAGTCAGTAGACGGATTTGGGTTTTTCAAAAGGAGCCATGAACCGATAACAAGAGCGTTTTTAAAAATTCGGGACCATGCAGAAGGGCCAAGCGGTGTCTTCAAGGGCCTTTTAACTTCCCTTTTGCTCTAGGAAGCGAAACCTGGACGCTATCCAGTGCCTTTGGGGTTCGCCTGATGCCTTTTGTAAAAAAAGTCCCCCCCCGGATCATGGGTACAGTTGGAGGACCACGGCCAACCCGGGGGTTTCACCGGAGACTGGCATGGGCCTGTTATTGGATAATCCGGGATCGCCAATAGGCTTATTGGCCACCCAGCTCGCCTCCTATGGCGACCTGCCCCCCCGGTTGCTCTCTGGAGACAACCCTGGGGGAGGAGACCTGTGGGACGTCTAGGAGATCATGGCTTGGGCAGCCGACGAGACCTGCGTGAGGGAAAAAGATGGGCCGTGTGCCCGCCTGGAGACTCGCCTCGAGGATCCCGTGGCGGAAACGAAGGGGGATGCGGCCATGCGCCCCGTCGGGGTTAGCCCTTGAGATGAGATAATAATAATAAAATAATGTAATAATAATAAGAAATAATAATAATGAAATAATAAAAAATAATAATAAAATAATAAAATAATAATAATAATAATAATAATAAAAGAATAATAATAATAATAAAATAATAATAATAATAATAATAAAATAATAAGAAACAAAAATAATAATAAAATAATAAAAGTAATAATAACAAAATAATAAAAGTGATAGTGATGTAATGAAACGAAATGATTATGGAATAAAAGTAAGAGATCCCGTAACTTTACGAAATTCCCCCGCAAGATCTGCACAGTGCCCTTTTTCAAAGACTTTTAAAGAGCAGGCGGGACCATTTCCCGAGTGAGGCACTTATAAACTTTCAGATACCCGTTCACCCCCAAAATTTAAATCTAACCAGGAAGAGACAACAGACCCCCCAGCCATTAACAAAGTTATGAAATCAGGGATGTTTTATGGATTTTGCAGCAAAATCAGCGATTTCACGATACTATTTTTATTCGATGATTTAATTTTTTGCAGGAGGAAATTAATCAGAAATTTTTTTTTCCCCTTTGGGACTTTTAAAAAATGTTTTTGCAGCACCGCTCCAAAGCTTCTAAGGTTTTTTTTCATATGCACGTATGTTTATTTTTTAATGACGCGATTTGCTTTGTTAGCAGGAATATAGTTTTGGGAGTATAAAATATAGGATAAATTCACAGGAAAAAGTAAAAGTGATGAGTAATTTCTTCTCTTCCGCAGTATTGGAAATGCCTTTTTCATCATGAATTTATAGCGTGAGGTACAGACTGATCTCACTACTATTTAAAAAATATGCAAAAGAGGGGGATGAGATCGCCCGGGAATCAAAAACTTCATTTAGTCAAAACACGCACGCCAGACCACAAAGTCGCAAATTGCCACCCCCCAAAGCGAGGTCAATTAAAGGGGAGTGAAATGCTCCCGGGGTATAAAAACTTTTCCCAAAACGTTGAGCGTGAATACAAATCCTTTTTTTTTTTTTTCTTCTTTTATTTTCTTTTTTTTTCTTTTTCTTTGAGCCATTTAAGCCGGGATCTCAATTGCATTCCCAGTGTACAAAAGGGGGAAGGGGGCTGTGGCGGTAACAGGAAAGGGGGAAAACCTAACGGTAGTGTTTTACTTTACAACTGCTCAGACCACGCT